>NC_053162.1:71162348-71402348 GCF_016835505.1 Polypterus senegalus | reverse complement strand
TAATTCCAATAATAATAATAATAATATGGAATATACATTTTGTTTGTATGGTGTCTTCATCTGTTACATACATTGTGTGCCTCTGTAGTGTAGGCTATGTGTATATACACTGGCAGCACTTGTATAAATTAGTAAGAAGGGCCAGAAAAAAATCACTGCTGAAAAACAAAACACATACTTGATAGCTTTTAGAACAGTTGCCCTTTCATACTGGTCACTCTATCAAGGCTGTCTCTCTCTCTCTGTTTCTCTAGCGAAGTTAGCCACATGAAAATGTGCCAAGTTAAATCTGTCCAGGGCACTATCAGGTCTTCAAGATGTCTGGTAATATACAAAGCAACATTAATTGCTCTCTCAGATCTACACTTATTTGCCAGTCCTGGGCAATGTAGAGCAAGCCTGCTGCTACCTGTGTTCCTGGAGTTAATGGTGTCACTCCTACTCTGATAAACAAATAAAGTACAGTGGACCCTTGATTTACGAACTCAATTCGTTCGCGAGGGCTGGTTGTAAGTCAAGACTATTTTTCTCCATAAGAAATAATGGAAATGTATAATAACCCTAACCCTAATGAGCTCCGAACCTCCCACAAAGGGTTGTATAATGTGCATAATTTACCAAAACACCAATAATTTTTCTAATGTACTAACCAAAAAGTTATAAAAAGTGCCTAGCCTACCAGAAACAACAATTTCACACTGTACTCACCATTTAATTTGACATCTTTGGGCTGCAGGAAGGGAGGAGGAGAATGAAACGGAAGGTGGTTATTGTTTAGAAGGAGCCTCCTTATGCAAATCTTTTCTTTGTAAAATTGTCGAGATGGTGGATTTTGACATGCTGTACATATTAGCAAGATTGGTCACCACTCTCATATTTCCGTACAATTTCCTTCTTCGTTTTGATTGTGATCGCTGTTTCTCAAGTTAATAATGACAGTAGTCGAGCACACAGTATAAAGCTGCTCGTATTGTGAACTGCTGTAATAATACACTCCAAAGCAAGCCGGTGCTGACTCAGCCTGATGACATCATCATGTGCCGCGCCAGCCCGCTAGCTAACATCCCTTAACAATCGCTTTACCTTCGTTACCTTCTCTTCCTTCCTTAGCAATTATGCGTCTTGCTTGCCATGGTCTTAGTGAATTATATATATAGATAAATCACTGCACTGACCGTAATTACGTCCACAAACACATGTATCTGGGCTCCGACTGACGCTTACGAACGCTCTTGGCTGTTTGTTTACAATCGCACAAGCGGATACACGTGACCGCATTCGGGTCGTAACGCAAGATGTTGGTCGTAAATCAAAACAAAAATTTTGGTCGTAAATCAAGTTGTTCACATGTCAGGCCGGTCGTATATCAAGGGTCGACTGTATAACACAGCTTTTACAAACATTATTTTATCTGCTGTATGGAACTTCATGATTTATGTCACAAAGTTATAATGATACATCAAGTAGACACATTATAGCACTTGTAAAAAAGGTGAAGCTTTAACTCAGGGTCCCAGAGCTACCTAAGATCTAGTTGCTGTGACACTCTTCTTTTCTTTTTTCATTTACAAATTCTCCATTTCAGACTCATAGAATCTGAAAGTATCACCTACCCATGTAATGAGTCTGTTCATATATTATATTATATTATTATATTCCCACAAGCCTACAACACATTGCAGGCACCAAACACAATACTTTACTTTGTCCTCCTTGGCAAGTTTCATCTCCCTCCTCCCAACTCTGGTTCACCGGGTAGTCTCTGCTGGCCCCTTATATAAGTCACCCAGAAGTGTTCCAGGTGCTTGTTGCCTGACTTCCAGCTGCACTCCTGGGTGTTGCAGAAGAACCATCCATACATGCTCAGGAACAGCTGCAGTGTCCTCACACTGCACCCTTGGATCCCAACAGGGCTGTAGATAACTCCCATGAAGCCCTGCGGGAGTCTGAGTCACCATTGTAACCCCTGGAGGCTGCCATCTTGCGTCCTAGGGGAGGTAAAGAGTTGCCCATGCTTGCTTCCTTGGTCCTGTCAGTGAAAAGGTGTCCAGGCTGAACAAGGACACCAGCCGTGTGTGACTATATATATATATATATATATATATATATATATATATATATATATATATATATAAATAAATCCTGGAATGGAAAAGCAAGGCGACGATACGTGATCTTCTCGGAAGTTTTCGAAAGACATTTTAAAGACCCACGAGACAAAAAAGACTGGCCACGGAGCGTCTCGCAGGGACCGTAAACATGAGACTTGGTGCCAAAAGATTGTCCCAGGGCAGTCTTGTGGGGACATGGAACATAAGATTCTTGCAAGACACACCCTTCTTATCAAATAAGAGCATGGACAGCCAGAAAAACATTCAGTCATGTAAAGTCGTGGCACACACAGATCCTGTTCTCTCAGCAAAGAAGAAAAAGCAGCGTGGAGAAAAGAGACCCAAGGCGTGATACATATGCAGAGAAAGTTACAGAATATGAAAGCAGTAACAGTCGAAAGTATTGTAGCGTCCCAGCCAAGCTGAAGCCTTTTTTGTTTTAAGTGACTGTTAGGTCCGATCGTGGGAGGGCAGAGTGCAGCACAGAAGACTGATAGCTGGGTGCTGATTTTTTCTATACAGTATATATATACATGGATGATGCACTTTAATTAGTCTAATATACAGTAGGGCTAATTGATTCAGCACCAAGGGCTCATAGGGTTGGGACATAACACACATACACATTATTAAAATGAAAATGCAAAATGTTGTATTTTAATTAATTATAGAATGCTCTTACTCCAAGATTACTGTAATTGTTTAAATAATGTCTTCCCTTTATTTGTAATTCTTTTTATTTAGAAACTGGACTCTGAAGAAACACAGAAATATGATTTGAAAATTAGTGCTCAGAATGTTGCAGCTTTGGTTGGACGAACCTACGGTTCTGATTCCTCTGTCTCTTTAGTTATTCAAGTTGTGAAAGTACTGAAGGCACCAAAACTGTCTAAGGACTATTATGAAGTGAAAGTCAAAGAAGATGTACCAGTGGGTACTGTCATATTTAACTTTGGCCAGGATGACATTGATAAACAAAATCCAAGGTAAAGCCATACACTGCCATCTTTAACAGTAATTGATTTTTTAATGTTGATTATCCTGAAAAAGTATGATACAATGTGTGCTGCATGTTTATCTTTTAATTTCAAAGTAATTTGTGAAGAGAAAAAAACTAAACAACCAGTAATTTGGATTTTGTTCCTGTCTTTTGTATAAACAGAACAAATATGATGCACAAATCTTATTTTAATACTCATAACAAGAAATGTTAATGAAAACCTCCCATCCACACATTTTCAGACCCACTTAATGCAATTTTAGAGTCAAAAGTCATAGGGTGGTATAGTGATTAGCACTGCTATTATAGTTTCAGATGGGTTCAAGTCCTGGCCCTGGAAATGTCTGTAGTTTGCAAATGTGCCTTTTACCTGGGGTACACTATTGTTTCCTCCCCCATATCTATTATTGAAAGTTGGCTCCATGTGAGTGTAATTGCTTGTGAGAATAGGCTCTGTGATATACCAGTGCCCTGTCCTGCCTAGCACTTGATACTTCTAAGGTTGGCTCCAGGCCCAGTAGACTGGGAATTAGCCGAGAAGGTATCTAATAATTAATGAACAGTTTCACAAAAAAGATATTTGGTAGAAAAACTTTTATTTCCAATTTCAGGTTATAAAATGTTTTAAAATATAAAAAAAGGTGATAAATCTTGGAGAATTATATTATTTCATTCAACTGAGTAATTGAAGGACTCTGGATTCTTAATATTAGGGACATGTCTTTAACAAAGGTGAGTTTCAATGTTGGTATCTTAGTTTCTGTAATTACATTTGTGAAGGCACATTGCATATTTTGATATTTTAGATTTTTTATTTATTGAGATTATTGAAAATAATTCTCATGGCAATCATCAAAAATGCCTGTTTAAATTTGCATTGTTAGTCTGTATCAGCAAATTAAAATGTAGAGGTACAAAAGATGTCAAAATGAGTGTAAATATGAAGAGCATTTCCACGCAGTATGATTTGATGGCTAAGGTATTTACTTTAAGCCCTGACGTTCAATGCTAACATTCATTTTATTGTGAGACCATGGTCAATTTATATAACCTGTCTGTGCTTCAGCTTTTAAACTGTATCAAATCTCTATCATTTCAAAGTTCTTAGTTGTGCCTTTCACACAGAAAGATGCTTCATAGGATAAAATTAATTACCTGGGCCTGATATGCCAGCAGAACTTGCTTTATTAGCTATATCTTATAATCCAAAATCAAACGAAAACAACCAGAAAACATGTAGCATCATTTTTTTCCATTTGCAAGCTTGCCAGCTCATAACTTTTCTATGATGCTGGTTCAGGGTTTACATCTGGTGAATTTAAAGGATAAACTTTTAAGTCGGGCTCACTTAAGTCATTGTGTATCAAATAGGACACATTGTAAAGGATAGGGCTATTAGCACATTCCTGGGTGGTCAGGAAAGTTAAGCACAAGTACAGAGTGATCACTCTGATCCAATAAAAGAGATTAGCATTGAGCTTGCCTTCTAAGAAGACCAGCTCACCAAAATCATATCAGGAAAATGCAGTCAGCTAGATTACCACAATGTAAGAATCCTTTACTACCAGGACCAAGCACTCAATCCAATAGGGTTGTTTTGTCTTTTTTGGTACAGGCTTTCTTCTGTTTGTAGACAACTTCATGAAGGATGTTTCTCCCAACCTTATCACATTTCTGCAGTGCTTGCCCTTCATTGTGTGTGCTTGCTTACATGTATTTCCAGGTGTAATGAATGTTGTGAACATTACATCTCAACTTGCTCTATAGAGCTCCTTTTGCCTAAACTGACTGCTCATTCATTATATTAAAGTTTACTTTAATTAAGAGTTACTTTTCTTTTCAGCCAAACACCTCAAACTAACACGGAAATCACAGTTGTGGAGTTGTGCTTTTCAACACTAGTCACCTGTTTCTGTGTGAAAGTGATGTCACCCACAACACGCTCCTGGTGCATCATGGGAAACAGTGCGATGGCAACAACCATGCAACTGTCCCCAAATCGGTGCCCAAAATGGCAGTAGATAAAAATAAACTTTTCAGAGAAACCTCTGCTCACAAAACAAGTAGTACCACTGAATTCCTTGTATCTGAAAACTTACTGTAATATAGAAAATGGAATTTTATCTCCAGAAGAAGACACAAAAATAATGAATAAAATGTGGCGTCATAAAATTTAGTGGATGTGGACTATACAGTAGAACAGGACATATTAGTCTTGTAGCCAATAATTTCTTTTAGGAAGAATTTGTTTAATTTCAAAATGTTACTAAGGAAGGTGACCTTATTTCAAATTTTGCACTGCATTGCAAGTCCTATAGGTTTCCATTTCAGAAATGCTTTGGCAAGACAGTGGACATGGATTTTGTATTTTATGTCCATTGGACAAATGAGGGGCTTTCAAAGAGTGGAAGAAATTGATTTAATTGATTTTTAAGTGTGAAATACAAATAGCAAAATTGTAAACTACTATGACAAAAGCAAACATTCTGATGATATGAAACGATGATATAAAAGCACAAATATTCAAAGACATTTTTTAGCTGAAAAAATTTGATATATAATTGGGACTCTACTAGAGCAGGGTTTCCAGTTAATAACTGTCAGACATGAATATATAAATTCGTAATTATATACAGGAGTAATCGTGACATGCTGGCATAATGATTAGGGTGTAGTGCTGTCATAGACTTTGGTGACCACAGACTGGACTAAAATGGGTTGGGGGATATGTTGTAAAAGGATGGAGAGAATTTAAACTGTTATTGAATGGGAAGAACACTAATGTAAATGTATTGTTTTAGTTAGGCAAATCTCTGTCTGTCTTGCTTAATCTGCCAAACAAACATTTTAGTTTGGCAAGATACAATTTTACAGTTGCTAGCTTCCATTTTGCTAAAACTTTGCATGCTTCTACTACACAGGTATTACCTCAGTGGAAATGCTAAAAATGTGTTTTCCATTGATGAAGACACTGGAAAAATCAGAACTAATCAATTGTTAGACAAGGAGCAGGACACAGACTGCACGCTGGAAATTATGGCACAGAGCAGAGGTAATGTCAGCGTACTAAACAAAAATTCCTCACAGTGCATGTAATTATATTAATTACTAGCAAAATACCCGCGCTTCGCAGCGGTGAAGTACTGCCTTAAAATTTTTATCAAGAAGAAAATTAAACCTTTTTAAACTGAGGGAAAATATACCAATAATTATTTGTTAAGGATCTCTTTGTATACCCCATTGTGAGTTCAGCCCTCCAGTTGTAATATGAACAAGCTGTGCGCTGAGCTTACTCTTGAGCATGCAACGTACAGTTAGCCATGTAAACAGTAATCTTGTTTAAAATCTCACAGCTTGGATTGCTGCTGTCATAATCAGTTTGAGTTTCATGGTTTGTTTCAATTACGACAGTATTTGTAGGACTTGTGTTGAAGAGACATTTGGCATCTGTCAAGCGTTGTAAGCATACAACCGGTTTCATCGATAACTTCACATCCAGCTTTTGAGTTTAAACATTCATAAACATCAAAGTGTCCACTACTGAATTCGTCACCTGTGAATCTAAGATGTTTAAAAGGCATTGGCGGTTGTTGAAAGGTGTAAAATATTTGGCCATTTCGGTACACTTGAAAGCGACAACCGAACAATTCAACGGAAGCCATAAACTTACATGCAGAACCATAGGTGAAGGGCTTAAGCATTTCACTCTTCTAGTGCTCCTGTGTAGTATAATTATCTCCTGCACCGTCATCAGTCCACACCTTGAACCTGTCCCAGTCATTCAATACATAAGACACAATGCTCCTCCGGTTATCGAGAATGAGCCTGATATGGCCGTGCAATATGTAACAAAGAGAAAGGAAAAGACGGGTGCCATCTCTGGGCATGGAAACCACTCAGTAAGTGACAGTTTTTTGATCAATGGTGATCACCTCAATAGACATGTTAATGGTGGTACGGTTGGAATGATAAAGGAAATGGATACCTGAACAATTTAAAGTAAGTCTAAAATACCTACACAATAACTATAATCGTAATAAATTAACAATAATACAGCGGAGAAGCTGTGGATTAAATAAAAAGGCTGTAGTTATCAGCAGGGAGACGTGAATCCCGTGGCGAAGCAAGGAAGGGAATGTAGAGACTGGAGCAACGAATGGCCTTATACAGGCAGGCAGCCAACAACGTGGGAGGCCTTGGGATGGGGGACCTAACGCTGCCTCACACGGTGACCGAGCTGCAGGCTATGGACGTATATATGTACGTAAGTAGGATTCAGTTAGCGTTGGGTACCTGCGTACCAAATTTCTTGAAGATGGGCCCATAAGTAACAAAAACCGTTGAAAAGTTCAATATGGCGGCCAACAGTGGCATCATACCACCGAAATAAGTACGTATATTGGTTTCGGTTAGCGCAGGGAAGCCGCTTACCAAATTTTGTGAAGATGGGGCCATAAATAAGAAAGTTCAACATGGCAGACTTTGTCGACCGTTATGACCGTTATGCATAGAATTTTGAAATGAAACCTGCTAAACTTTGGTAAGTAAGCTGTAATGAATGAGCCTCCCAAATTTCAGCCTTCTACCTACACATGGAAGTTGGAGAATTAGCGACATTGGAAAGTTCAATATGGCGGCCGACAGTGGCGTCATACCACCGAAATAAGTACGTACAACAGTTTTAGTTAGCGCAGTGAATCTGCCTATAAAATTTTGTGAAGATAGGGTCAGCCTTCTACCTACACGGGAAGTTGGAGAATTAGTGACGTTGGAAAGTTCAATATGGCGGCTGACAGTGGCGTCATACCACCGAAATAAGTACGACATCGGTTTCGTTAGCGAGGAAGCCGCCTACCAAATTTTGTGAAGATGGGGCCATAAATAAGAAAGTTCAACATGGCGGACGTTGTCGACCATTATGACCGTTACGTGTAGAATTTCGAAATGAAACCTCCTTAACGTTTCTAAGTGAACTGTAAGGAATGAGCCTGCTAAATTTCAGCCTTCACCTTTACCTACACGGGAAGTTGGAGAATTAGTGATGAGTGAGTCAGTGAGTGAGTGAGTGAGTGAGTCAGTGAGTCAGTCAGTCAGTCAGTCAGTGAGGGCTTTGAATAGTGGCGTCATACCACCGAAATAAGTACGTACAACGGTTTTGGTTAGCGCAGGGTAGCTGCCTACCAAATTTCGTGAAGATGGGGTCAGCCTTCTACCTACACGGGAAGTTGGAGAATTAGTGATGTTGGAAAGTTCAATATGGCGGCTGACAGTGGCGTCATACCACTGAAATAAGTACGTACATCGGTTTTGGTTAGCGCAGGGAAGCCACCTACCAAATTTTGTGAAGATGGGGCCATAAATAAGAAAGTTCAACATGGCGGACGTCGTCGACCGTTATGACCGTTACGTGTAGAATTTCGCAATGAAACCTGCTTAACTTTTGTAAGTAAGCTGGAAGGAATACACCTGCCAAATTTCAGCCTTCTACCTACACATGGAAGTTGGAGAATTAGTGATGAGTGAGTCAGTCAGTGAGTGAGTGAGTCAGTCAGTCAGTCAGTCAGTGAGGGCTTTGCCTTTTATTAGTATAGATGTGTGGCTTGCAGCATTCAAGTGGGAATGGTCACCCCCAAATTTGAGCTGTCAATTTCTACCCACTTGTATGTTCTTAGGGGCTGGTGATAAAACATAAAAATGAAAGTGAAGTCCACCTGCATGAGACACTCACACAATGGGATTCTGCCCTGTGCCCACTGAAGTGCGACTGGATTCATTCATGTCCACACCGAGTTTGGTTCAATGTTTAACTATAATACACTGGCACCAAGTTAAAGAAAGAGGGCATCTATATGCTTGGTGAATGCAGAAGTGCAACATTTTTGATAATTGTTTTTATAATATCATAATGAGCATAATAAAGTAAAACAATATGTTCTACAAACTTTGTCATTCTTAACCTTGATGTACACTCTCCATGTTTACCCTGTATGCTTAAAAATTAAGAGCTATCCCCCTTTATAATACTGTGTGTTGCTTTAGTGCAGATTAGGTGGGGAAGAATGCCTGCAGTAGAATTATTATTATTAATCTTGACGTGTATGTCCAACTCAAATCAATTTACCTTATATTAAGAACCCATACTCTCTAGCACTTAAAAATGTGCCCAACAAAGCACCAAACATGCCAACCACAAGTGGAAGTTGCAATGTATGAATGAATTTATAAATCCATCCATTTTCTAACTTACATATGCAGTTCAGAGTTGATGGAAACCACAGCAGAGGGATTTAATTTTATTTGAAAACTAATGCTATAAACAGGCAGTGCAGAATAAGACAGGAAAAGGGAGCCTGGCATCCACTGTCAGTGACATAAAAAGTACTTGTGCTTGTTTGCTCATGTAGAATTTCATTGTATCCAGGTCAGATGTACAGTATTTAATGATCACAGAGAGGCCAGTGAAATCATATTAGTTATCCCAGACCTGATATAATAATTTGCCATTGTATAGCCTGTCAGTGTTCAAAGACCTTCTGCCTCCTGATTCGCACAAAAAACAGTTAAGCTGGATGTGAGTCAGTGCTATGAATCCAGCAACAGTCCACACACCCACACATCCTTCAGCACTTTACAATTGTGAATAAAGAATAAATTCACCTAAGATCTGCTTCACATCTAGAAGACCCTTTGCCTTCTTAGATCACTGGATATCCTCGGCGATCACGACCAATGAAAAGTCAGCCTTATTCCCATGGCACCAATTAATTACACCAACACAGGTCATAACCTCATGACTCATATACCTTCTTCAGTTTTACACAAAGTTTGCCTTGGGAATGACGAGCTCACAAACAAAGAAAATGAGATTTGCTCTCCCGCTGCTGCAGGAAATAGAGTAGATGTGTGCATTTTATTTGAGGGCCTTTTCACAACTTCCAATAAGATGCTACAGGAGATGAAAGTGGAAGAAATCTCATGGAAATCAATTCTTGTTAAGAGTAACTGCTGAGTGTAAGGAAGATGCAAATGCCCAAATTTGGTGCATATGACAGCATGAAAGATGCTTACTCACACCTTTCAAGTAGGTGATGCAGTGGATAATAGTAGTGTCTGACACCTCCTGGGACCTCGATTCAATTCCTACCATGAAGCTGTCTGTTTTGTCCACCTACAATGCTGTCTTTTGTTCATCCTACAGTTTTCTATGTTAATCCGTTTTTCTAATTTGGATGGGCATGAAAATGCAGGAGCAAGCGGGAGGGTTGTTTCCAGTTTAAAGCTTCTAACAGAGTAAGTGGATTCAGAATAAAAGCAGATGTTGTACCATAATGAAGTGTGAAAGGTCAACAGCAAAATCATTTTTTGATGCTGAATATGAGAAACAAATGTTGAATGCATGAGTATTCAAACATGATCTGAAGCTGAATTATGTGCTAGTCTTAAAAGTGTTAATCTGAAATTGCCGAACAATATCTAGCCATCCATGGAAAATCAGGGTGAAGTGGAAAGAACTGGGTAATGTCCAGGCAGTGGTCTGGCCTGGGCCCTCATTTATAAAACTTGCATACACACAAAAAGAGCCTTGAAATGTATGTACGCAACATTCTGCACAAACGTTGGGATTTATAAAAGAAAAGTTGTCAAGAGAACATGTAGATGTTTAAGTCAGCCCTGGCCCATCTGTATGCAGCATTTTGGAGAAATTGGGAAATGAAGACATAATTAATTAAGCTGGGAAATGCAGCCAAAATAGCTAAATGATGACTTGTATGAATAATAACTGAGGAGGAGGAGGTTAGGAGCATGCGCTGATACAGCACATTGCCGCACCCACCACATGACAAGTCAACTCAGGATCCCAGATTAGGACCCAAGTGCAGCCATGCAATGGGTGACACCTCAGCCCCACACTATTTCAGATGGAGTGGAACCAGTGGGAGGTTTATTATGGTGGCTGGAGTGCCAATTCTACCACCATCCCCCAGTTTTTTCCCTGCAGGTTTGGGGGCCAACTTGCAGGGCTGGATGTAGATTAACGTCATACCCAGGACAAAGCAATTGCCGGTTAAGGGCCTTGCTCAGGGGCCCAATGGAGTAGAGGCACCTTGGGCGTTTATGGGATTTAAACCAGCAACTTTCTGATTACCAGTGCAGATCCCTACCTCAGAGCCACTACTCCACCCATATAATAACTGAGCTGCTATTATGATGTGTGTTGTGATGACAAACATATTACACGTCAAAAATTATGACTGTGATGTACATGTATTTTATTTAAGAGGGCCAGTGCTACATACTTGCACTGAAGACATTTTTTGTTTTTTGTCAGCTTCTATTGGCTACCTGTTTCCACTTCTCAGGGCAGGTCAGAAGTACAGTATCTCAGCTAAGCTTCACTCCTTAAAGCCCATTTTACTGAAGCCATTAACCGACCAGCAAGGTGCTACATTGAGTTCTCGTATGGTGTGGGTGCTCATACATAAAATATAACATGTTTTGCTAACATAAAAACACAATTTGCAGCCGTGTCCATAATGGGAACACTTTACTGCACTCATATTGCAATAAGAGCACCAACCAATAATGAAACTGCTTTTGCAAACCGTAAGCAGTTACATTCCATTAACACTAGAATCCCTAAAGCCTACAAAAAAGCTTGTATTCACGGCCCACCTTAAATCCCTTCGCACCTTTCCATCAGCATCTTTTGTTTTGTAAAAGTGTCAATCAGCACAAGCAGCAAGCAGCCTGCTGCCCCTTCCCCAACCTTGATGGAGCTCAGCTTATGGGCAGTATCTTCTCCCAGCTCAAGCCAAGACTCCTTATCTGCATGTAAGATCTGGAGTTGTACAGAGTAAATAATACAGTAATCCCTCCTCGATCTCAGGGGTTGCGTTCCAGACCCCCCGCGATATGCGAAAATCCGTGAAGTAGAAACCATATGTTTGTATGGTTATTTTTATATATTTTAAGCCCTTATAAACTCTCCCACCCTGTTAACATTATTAGAGCCCTCTAGACATGAAATAACACCCTTTAGTCAAACGTTTAAACTGTGCTCCATTACAAGACAGAGATGACAGTTCTTTCTCACAATTAAAAGAATGCAAACATATCTTATCTTTAAAGGAGCGCTGTCCCGGGAGCAGATAATGTCAGAGAGAGCGCTCGCTAAGAAAAGCAAACAATCAAAAAATCAATACGTGCTTTTAAGTATACAGAAGCACCGATAAAGCAGCATTTTGTAGAGGAGCGTCCGTGTCCTCTGTGCAAACAGCCCCTCTGCTCACACCCTCTCCGTCAGGCAGAGAGAGTGAGAAAGATAGAGAGAAGCAAACAATCAAGCACCGCGCGGGAAGCATATCTTGTATCATTGAGGAGTTTTAGTTAATATGTAATACATGCTCTGATTGGGTAGCTTCTAAGCCATCCGCCAATAGCGTCCCTTGTATGAAATCAACTGGGCAAATAAACTGAGGAAGCATGTACCATAAATTAAAAGACCCATTGTCCACAGAAAGTGGCGAACCAGCGAAAAATCTGTGATATATATTTAGATGTGCTTACATTTAAAATCCGCGATAGAGTGAAGCCGCAAAAGTCGAAGCGCGATATAGCGAGGGATTACTGTATAGTATATCATTATTTGGAATGCATGCATTTCATGTGTGTTCCATGTCTACAAAGATCGGGGTAAGTGTAGAATAAAAGGAAATGCGAGAAATGCAAGAAAGACCGAACACATACCTAAAGCAGAAACTTTTATCATGTTATACTAATAATGATGTGAATGAGTTAAAAGCTCAAGCTCAAATGTCAATCGACAGTGAGTTTACATGTGTTCTTGAATGGTGCAGAGGTAAGAACCATGGTCTTATAACCTGAAGGTACTGGGTTCAAGACTGGTTGTTTTGAGCAGTGAGCTGCTATTATCATTATTTTTCTACAATGTAATAAAAACATACATTTGATTTGAGTCTGTAACACCCGGTGTAAATTTTGGCTACTTGTAAAAGTTAGTGCTTGTTTTTTTATTATTCAGTTTTATTCTCCCAGTGATGTTCACGTGGTACAATGAGCTTGCCTCTTCCTCTCTGAGTTGATGACATTTACCTCCATTCTTTTTACAAGAGCAGCACTGTGGCTCATGACTGCTGAGAACTATTTATTGTACCGGCAATCAAAGATACAATGTCCCGTGACTGCTATCAGACTGGACAAAGGCAGGACAATAGCAACAGACAGCTTCTTCACAGTGTTTTGGCTGGCTAATAGACTGCTCTGCACCACAACACAACTCTGCTTGGCACCATAAGTAAAATGGGACTTCCACCTGCAGCTAAAGTCACTTCAGTACACGAGCAATTCAGCACACTAGTGTTTAGATCTGACAGCACTGTGCTGATGATGTATGCACCCAAATTTTACACCAGCTGTTACAGACTGAAATCAAAGGCTTCTTCTTTTTGGGTGCATACACTGTTCTTTGGTTATATTCTTGAATAAAAGTGCACCTGTTTATTAGATATTTCAACTAAAGTCTTCACACATTATACACTTCAAGTCATTATTAGTATAACATGATAAAAGTTTCTGCTTTAGGTATGTGTTCAGCATATCTTTCATGTCTCACAGTTCCTTTCATCCTACAGTTACCAAGATCTTTGTAGACACGGAACATGCATGAAATGCATGTATTCCAAATAACGATATACTGTATTATTTACTATATACAAATCCAAGCACCTCACACTGAGATAAGGAGCCTTGAGCTGGGAGAACTTTTTGCCCGAGTTCAGCTCAGTCAAGGCGGCAATGGGATAGTGGGCTGTTTGTGCTTATCAACACATTTACAAAACAAAAGGTGCTGATGGACAGGTGTGAAGGGATTTAAGGTGGGCCGGGATTCTACGTTTTTTTGTAGGCTTCAGGAATTCTAGTGTTAATGAACAAGTCATCCAAGATGTGACTGACAAACACTGTGGCTCCGTGGCCTGGGTCAACCCATGATTCATTTGTTTTGAGGCAAAGTAGCTTTGATAGACATGATGGTGCTGTATATGGTAGCTGGCTTGTTGGTATGGTACCTGGGTAAACCCTCATTATTTCATATGTCCTGTACTTTTCATTGTAACAGCAATGATGTCATTACAGGTGCCAGGTGATAGTGCTTACCCACATAGACGGTGGTGTCATACTTCTTTCCTGGACCCCCAGAGTGCTGCAAATGATTTTGTGCTCTGAGTTGCTAACTGCAACTAGGTATTCTTGAATGAATTTGGTGGGGTCTTGACACATCAGAAGGATGGTCGCTCTACCAGTCAATGAAGTTCTGCAGCATCGTGACAGCATATGTATGAGGCTGATCTGCATGATGTATATACAGTATAGGTGTTTCTGGGTTGTGTCTGTGGTGCATTCATGTTTGCATATTTACAAGGTTATTATGAAATTGTATCTACTTATTTTATGTCTTAAGTGGTTTGTCATCTTATTACACATGAATACATGGCATGTCTAATGATCAAAATGCTTGACTGAACTGCCTTCAAACTATCTGAGTTTTGGTGTTTCCAACAGAAAATTCCTCCTTGTCGGCTACTGCAATACTGAAGATTATCTTGGTAGACGTAAATGATAACCCCCCCACTCTGATGGGAGACTACTCAGACCAGTACTTGTGTACACCACAAAGAGAAGGCCAGGCTATCCTCCTTAAAGCATCAGATCGAGATGAACACAATGGAAACTTGCAATTTTCACTTGTAAATGATCCAAATATAGTTCGCAACTGGAGGTTGGAGCGCGTCAATGGTAAGTTGGAGAAGAAAATGAGAGGATTGTGTTGAGGGGAGAAAAGTAATCTTCAGTAGATATATTTATTTATGTGCACTTCAGAAAACAAATCATAAAATATTTAAAGACATTCATTATTAACCCATTTCTTTTAGATCAGCAGACATTATATATATAGAATGAATTTTCTTTATTTACTAATAAAATCTCCACTGTGATAACTTGATGAGAGGATGCTCTACCCGATATTTACTCTTGTCTTGTATTCACAGCACATGGATTGGCTTCATTTCACCCTATGCTGGAAAAAAGATTTCTTAAAATGGATTGATGGATAATTCACACATTCTGTTCACCCAAACCACTTATCCCATACATGCATTTCAAAGTAATCTTATGGGTTCAAATGCTATAAACATGACATAATGACAACAAATGTAGTTGCCTTTTATGATATTTCTATTTGAAAAGGTTGGCATGTAGCTGATAGCACACATACAACAAGGATAAATGTAAAATGTTAACATAATCATAAAGCCAAATGAACACACACTATTTATTTTAACCCAACAAGTTTGGATATACATGAACATTATTATAAAGGTAATGGCTAATGACTTAGTGCCCACTTTTGAAAACCACTTAATACTTCTTTCCGATTTCCCATAGTTCTATTTTCTCCCCCTGTCTTGCCAGGTCTGTCACTTGACCTCCAATCAAAGAGCCTTTGCCCCTGACTTTAAACATTTTCATTTATGGTAAATAGCCAAATACAAAGGTTAGGGTTTTTATCAGATGGCTAGAGGCTCATAATCAAACACCTAAACCACTGTTTACATTTAAAAGATCAGGCATCCAGTTTCCTGCCTTAACCGCTGATGAAGAGACCCCTTATTTATTAGTCCTGAGTGTTCATGATCTCCCCAGCTGGAAAGTCAAATTCTTATTATTACCCTCCTGGTTTCATTTTTGTCATTGTTACCTTTTGTGCTGACAAGCGTAAAATATAAAATGTAATTTTATTATTTTATAATGGATAATTGTCTAAATATATTTTCCTTTTGAGGTAGAATGGTGGGCCAGAGTGTAACATACTCATTTTATACAATGTAAATATATGAACTGCGTAATCTTCTACACTAAAAGCAGCTTATTTTACAGAGCAAAAAAAGAAAAGAACAGCTCTTCACTTATGTCTGTAATTATTGCTAGAGTGGCAATCTAACACGTCACCAGACTTACTTCTGTCATCGAGGTGTCTGCAGATTGATATTGATTTCTCAAGAGGTTTTTTGTGATCTTTCCTCAAGGTTGCAATAAAGAGGAAGCGGTGTTCAGCTGGAATGTATAATTACATTTTTTTTTATTATTGCAACGTCATCATCGAGTCATATGCACTAATTGTAAATGAGATTGGTCGTTTGCGATTCTTGACCGAATGATGGGTGCTTAATTTCTCTTGAGTAAGGACCCTTTCAGCTAACTGCGCATCTGTGCTCATTTGTGTCATTGTGCTCCTAAATTAGCCTGAGATGACAGCTCAAATGACGATAAGGAAATAAATCTTTGAATAATTTATTCTTTTCAAACTATATTATAAGGGAATTAATCCCATAACTAATGTGATTAAAATGCTCAACATTACATTTATTTGAAGAAAATGATATATACGTTATTTTCTTCCCATAACTTTAAATTGACCCCATGTCAGTGCGGACTTGTGTGTGAGTGGGCATTGCAACATGCTGGTGTTTGTTCCTACCATACACCTGATTCTTCTTATTCCAGCACCCTCTGACCTTGAACTGAATTAGGTAGATTTAAGAATGTTAGATTTTTTTTAACAAAAAAATACTGTAAACCTATCTTTAAGGATGAGTTTTACTCAGTTGATGTTTCATCTGCTAGGTTAAAATGAATCCATATTCTTACTATTGAGTTTCATAAAGGCTACGGCAAATAGGTTCACTACCTTGGTGGAGTGGATTAGTTCTACCCATGTTCATCTTTATTTTCTTCAGGTGTTGTGCTTTCCTACCACATCGCACAGAAATGCAGGTTATATTAAGTGATGATTGCAAATAGGCCTGAAGTGAGTAAGTGTACCCTTAGACAGACAGGATGCCCATGTGGGCTTCTATTCAACACTGTTAAGACAGGTTTCTCTGATCCTATAATATCAAAGCTACTTCAGCAAATAGATGGGCAGCAATACCTAACACAACCTAACTGTATTAAATATACAAATCCAGTATACTGCATATATATATAAATACTTAGAATATGTCAATACAAACTCTGGCATTGTAACTGGAGGTTTTAGATTGGCTGACACCACTGACATACTCAAATAAGAGTTAAATTTGAGCACATGCACACTTTATTTACAATTCCATTGGTGTAATGACAGTCATATTTCATAACAAAGTCAAGTTTACAAATTCGATTTGAGCACTGATTACTTTGTTTATTAGATTTGACCAGTCAGTTCTGAGCAGGGATCCTCAGTTGCTTAAAGCACTAACAATAACTTCAGTTCAAATTACTTTAATTTCATATAGTTTCATGATGGTTCACCAACAAAAGCGCGATATACATATGCGCCCCGACAAAACTGCGACGGACAAATGAGCGCTGACAAACCCGCTAACTGGTTTTCGACAAATGCACGCCGACAAAATCGCGAGAGAGGCCAAGAGAATGGGACGCGCACGTGCGCATTATGTACACATTATGTGCTAGGTTATAACTGTTATAACTGCTGATGGCATGCAGCGAACAAATAATTCAGTCGAGGGTTGGCATAACGCATCGTATACAAAGCGGAATTACCAGCAGTCAGGCAGCCAGCAAGTCTAAATACGCTCAACTATCAAGACGTCTTGCTGCAATTCTTCCTACATATGCAGGGCGTGATCTTAAGGATTATCTGCGTGCCGTGCTGATGGCATGCCACGTCTCATAATATTGATTTCTAAAATAAACATTATTATATATACTTTAAACTAGTAATTCATATTTGATGAAACTTTCGCGATTTTGTCGTGGCAATTTTGTCTGCGTGATTTTCTCATCGTGATTTTGACGGCGCGTTTTAATCGGCGCTATTTTGTTGGCGCTCATATGTCTATCGCGCAAATGTCGGGTCACATTCATGATAAGAATTAGAATAAATTTTACATACCTGTTAGAGTTCATGTTTCAATTGACATTATACTTGGTATAATACTGTAACATTATATTCCACTAAAAGCAGCATGGGTAATAACTATGAAATTATATCAGTTTGATTGTGAAACTGCTGTATATTCAAATACTAAATAACCTACTGGCTCTTGTGGGAAATGACACTCACTCTTTAGAGAGGAGCACTTTCAGCAATAGGCTGAAGATCCAAGTGCACAGCCACAGAGAACACCAAATGCTGGCAATTTCTACCAGCACCCATTACAAGGTCTTAATCCTCCTTTTGCCTGTGCGGGTGTGAGGTTGATCTTTTACTCTCTTAAATGTTGAGCTTTTCCTCAGTCTTTTTTTATCCTGGAGTGTTTCCTCTCATGTGACTACTGTTGTAACGTTTGTACTTTCTATTTATTCATTTGCATTTTTAAAACTGATGTTACATTTTTCAGTAGTGAATCAGTCAATCAATCAATCAATCAATCTATCTATCTATCTATCTATCTATCTATCTATCTATCTATTATGGAGGTTCCAAATTATCTTTGGTACTGCATAATTCACTTCAATGAAAATCATTTGTTATACGTAAACGTTTATGCCAATTAGGCTAAGAGGCAGTCCATTCTATTTTTTTATGGCCTTGATTGTTGAATGTGAAGGTTAAAGTTACATAATTTTGTGTCAGTTAAATGAAAAAAGTACAAATATAAATAAAAGCAATGTGACCATCACTACAAATATAAACCCCCTTGCATTCCAATGATGCTATCAACCCAAAGTTTGAGGAGGAGATGCTATAGAAGGCTGCTGTAAGTGATTGCATGTACAGATGATGCGTGGTCCATAAAAACATTCATGTTGATTTCAAAATGTTTAAAGGGAATGCTCCCCTGTAGACACCTAACATCAGAGAGCGCCATATTGAGAGTGTCAACAGCCAGGGCAGTAGCTGTGCTAGAGCCAGCGCTGCTATTGCTAGAAACATTATGACCTGAACAAGTCCAGGGATTAGGTTTGTAAACAGGTCCACTACTTCAACTGAGGTTATCTAAAGAACAGGGATAATTTTCTTGTACTTCTATTTTTCGTATTGTCTTTATACTGTAATACCAAACATCAGTTTTCCATTTTCCAATCTTGTAATTATAGAAAATATGTGTAATCCCAGTTTATTTAGTTTCTTCTTATAGTTCAGCCCCAGGTTGATCTTGTCAGTATTTAAATTTCAGGGTTTTTTTTTTGACTTAGAGCATCTGCAATAAGTTTCTCTTTTCAGCATTAGGAATCCTAATTTTGGACATTTCGGCTGATGATAGTGTTTGATGTTGTAAGAGGATTATTTATACAATAATAAATGTTTTTTGGTAAATGTAATTTTTTAATGCAATCAAATGTAAAATACTTGATTTTTAATGTATCTATGTGTATTCCATCAAGTTTAATCTTTGAATATACCTATTTGGGTTAAACCATAAACCAATTGCTGTATATTACTTGTATAACAGATTTAAATTAACAGTGCAGTGCTGCTACCCACTCATTACTTTACATTAGCCTCTGGGGTCATCAGAATATTTCTGCAGCTTAGCGGGTTAAAGCTTTCGCTTTTCTACGGCTTGCTTGGATGGCTTAAAAAGACATTGTAGGTTTCATTCATTTTGTTAGGCATTGTGCAAACCTCCTGACACTGCGTCTCTAAGTGTTTACTCGATATGTGATTTGTATAGCTGTGGTATAACAGCTCAGTATTTAGCTTCCACCATTATAGAGTCTTAGCTTTGAACCCCAGCCTAGGCATTCTCTGTGTTTGTAAATTCTCTATGTCTCTCTATAGGCTTTTCTTTAGTCACTGTACTTTCTCTGAACATCCCAAAGGCATACAAAGGAGATGAACTGGCAGCTCTTAATTTGTGCAGAATGAATGAGTATGGGTATTTTTGTGAATATGAGATGCACTGGCCGCCCAGCACCCTGCTAATGATTTTCGTTTGCCTCAGCCTCAGTTTCCTTGGAACAGTCTCTGGTCTTTGTGACCCATAAATGGGTAAAGAGGGTTAGAAATGGAATGAACGAAAAGCATTTACATAACTGCTACACACAAATCTGTCGTAATAAAAAGCAGTATAGTCTGGCTCGCTGTTGAATCACATCATAAATATGTTTATTTCACACAATTAAAGAACAAGAAAGTTGAGCCCCAGCTGTTTTGAACTATAAAGAGATTGATCAACTGACTAACTGAAAGCACTCTTTGGCCCACGCACATTCATAGGCAATTTATGAGCATAAGTAATGTCTTTAAAATGAGGCCATTCAACTGTGTTCTCTTTGCCCAGTATTTCCAATGCTCTCATCCAATTTGTTAGATGTATGGCGATCCACCACTAAAATGTACAATAGGGAAATGTCCAGGGATAACCTCTGGATGTCCTTAATTACATTTTTAGTTATATAACATGAAGCCTAAGAGCTCAGCTTGTGCTATATTAACAGTTTTAGATTCTTTGTCATTTATAAGGAAGCTTCTTAGCGTATTCCATTTCCAAAGATTTGTTACTTTGTCTTGTGTCAATTCTGTTTCTGGTTACACCTTTTTTTCTCTCCCCCAGTGGCTCAAACCATAATTGTAAATATAGAGAGTGACAACAGCTGAGAAAGATAAGAGAAAATCATCTTCCACCATGAATACTAGAACTAGAGAAGTGATGAGAAGTAGGAGTTCAGTAAGGAGAATTAGACAAACAGCAAGCATCTCCACACTTCAGTGACTTTTCCCATTCTGTGAAATAAAGGCCATGATTGTAATGTATGCTTATAACTCAAAGCTGATAATCTATAGCTAATCAGATTTAAAGACAGCTATACCCTCAAAATTACCAGTCCATACAAAGAAAAAGAATGCATCAGGTAGATAATGCCACTGTATAGTAGTGGCAGTGGTACATGGCATATGCTTTTTGGTAATAAATGCAAAAATTAAATTAACTGATTACATTTTAAATTATATTAAATGTTTATTAAAAATGAATTGCTGTTTACTTTTGCCCATTTTTGGCAACATACACAAGTCTACACAAAGGTTAATGTAAGCTTCTGTGTGTGCCAGAACAAATATTTATAATGTCCACAGAAAATAACATTCAAGTACTGATATCTTTACGTTTAACTTGTTATGTCTTAGTAGAGTTCAATATTACTCTACTTTCCCCTTTTGTATTATTAATATGTAGCCTTTGTCAGAATGCCTCAAATCCCATAGACTTACCACTGTGTATAAGGTGTTGTACTTTATAACTTCTCCCCACCTTCCCTTCTACATCTATAACCTCAGGCAAATACATAGAGTAAAAGGACAAGCAGGAGTTAAAATAATGTATTACTGATAATATTCATCAAATAACAACAATAAGCAAGGACATTTGAATATTGGCAACCATACAACCTGATAAATGCTGATGTGTAGTTTCAAGCAGCACACAGACTTGCAGTTACTTTAAATGTCTCTAGTAAAGTCATCATTTTATGTCTTTCTTCAGGACAGGCTGCATGCCTGACTCAATATGGCTGTCGAGTTGTGCTTCTCAGTGTGGTCTTTCTTTGGTTCATTGTGTGTGTGATGCTCCTTCAATCATAATCGTGTGAGAGAGAGAGGGGTAAAGAAACAGAATTTCTGCATTCTTTGTCCAAATCTTTACACCAATAGGGCGTTGTGCTACAGAATGGCCTCTGTTTCAAATCAATCCCAAACAGCCATACTTCAGACCAATGGGGGGAACACAATACCTTTCACACCTGCCCCCAAAACCATTTGTTGAGCTAATGCTTGCCAGCTAGGTAATTTGGCTTTCCTGCAGAGAATCACTTGCAGAGAATCACTTGCCAAACTGGTTTTAGGCACGTCCAACATCTGTTGGAGTGACAAATCGAATGCATTTTATTACTAAACATGTTTGCAATGCGCTATCTTTTGGAGTAACTGAAACATAGCAACCCGACAAGCACACAGACACATACCCACTTATTCTTTTATTATATGGTGATGGCGCATGCTGTTAAATATTTATCCCATCATCCTTTATTAGGTCAATTTTATCTAGATCAAGTTTGTGTGGACAAGAACTTTTCACAGCCATATCAGGCTTATGATAAGAGCAAACCATGAATGGAAGACCAGCATGTAAAAAGTACTGATTTCTTAAATTATTAATGGTTTATTGAGAAACAGGCATGACAATTCCTACAATGCTGGTAAAACACTTAAAGAATGGTATTTAAACTATTTTATTGGGCCCTTGAGCAAGGCCCTTAACCTGCAATTGCTCCGTCCTGGATATGATGTTAATCTGCATCCAGCCCTGCATGTAGGCCCTCCAACCTGCAGGGAAACACCTAGGGGTTGGTGGCAGAACTGACACTCCAGCCGCCATAAAAAACCTCACACTGTCACCCGTTGCATGTCTGCACTCGGGTCCCAATCTGGGATCCTGAGTTGGTTTGTCATGTGGTGGGTGTGGGATTGCGTTATATCAGCGTGTGCTCCTAACCTCTCTCTCTCTCTCTAATGGGAGGGCTTCACTTCCTAATAATAAGTCTGTTTTTACTCCGCTTATGAATGTAGAATCCCTAAAGAGGTGCAAGTCCAGACTTCAAAGTTATGCAAAGCCAATTAATAAACCTATCATACATTCTTAGAACTTCAAAGAGTTTTCATTTTATATAGAGAAGAAAACAGAACAATTTTGAGTGCCATTACTCTAGGTATTTTGCAAGCAATGCTGATGTAATTCTTTTCCAGGTACATTTTTCAGTAGCAAAAGAATCTATCTATCTATCTATCTATCTATCTATCTATCTATCTATCTATCTATCTATCTATCTATCTAGACAAAATGAATCACAAGAAAGTTTAGGGATGGCCACCCCGTAGGCACACATTTTCAGACAGAAGTCCAAAACAGAATTGACAGACAGGCTGAAGACTGTTATATAAATATGGCTGAATAAATGAATAGAGGAAGAGGTGAAAGTCAGGGAGGTTGGACTAGGAATTGATGTGGCAGGAAGATGGGTTCTGGGTACAGGATATGATGTCATCAGTGGGTGCCAGAAGTGATGTCAGCAGACCAGTGATGATGTTATGGAGAGGAAGGTTCTTCGGCTGGTCTGCAGAGAGACAAAGGGAGAAAGGATCAGGTGAGAAATAATTTCACCATTTGAGCCTGTAAATCATCTCTGATATGCACGTGTGTGACATTATCTATCTATATGTTCATTATACATTTACAAATCAACTTTAAATAGGAAGACGTCATGTAATGAAGGTTATTTGCTACAGTTAAATCTTTTAATTTTTTATATAGGTGAAGGGAAGGCCAGTTAGTCTAAGTTAGGGGTGTCCAACTCTGGTCCTGGTGGGCCACAGTGGATGCAGATTTTCATTCTAACCTTCTTCTTAATTAGTGAGCTATTTTTGCTGCTGATTAACTTGTTTTGCTTTAGTTTTAATTGATGTGACTCAGACCCGTTTGTTGTTTCTTTTTCTTTAATGAGCAGCCAAACAATAATAACACAAAGACAAGCCGCCACATAACCAGCTAACCTGAAAAAAGGTGAAGGTCTCGGTCATATTGGTCTGCTTAGGTCACCAAAATATCTTGATAGTGGTCTTAGAAAAAAACTGATTGGCTGGTTGCTGTAGCAGAATGAGAGCAGCAACAAATCATGATATTCGATAATGGCTTTAATTAACAGCAAGAATTGGCTTCTCATTAAGAAACTGGTTGGAGTGAAATTGGCTGGAGTTTGATGTTCCAATTTAGCTGGTCTTCTGTTGGCTCGTTTCATATCTCATTTCTGTTTGGATGCCATTTAATGAAGAAACAAATCAATTCAGAGGACTGAATCCTTAAAAAAGGGCTATTAAATTGAAGTGAAAAGGAGGTAATTAGCAGTAAAAAAAACTGCCCACTGATTAGGAAAAGGGTTAGAATGAAAACCTGCAGCCCACCAGGACCAGAGTTGGACACCCCTGGTCTAAGTGGTCATTAGTTCTGTTTTGTTTTGATTTGTACATTTTTCAGGCTAATACAAGAAACCCAATTTGGCAGCCCTGAAGCCAAGCTTAGTGTTAGTGTTAATGTTAATGTAAATACCATCAATGAGACTGTCATTGCAAATTTAAGGCTTCTCACCCTCTACTAATGGCACTAAAACAGTAAAATAAAAGGACCAGTGGTCACCAATTAATCCTATTAGGTATTTTATCTTTCCATTTCTGATCCATGCATGGCAGGATTCCACCCTGGATATACTGTAATGCTGATTTAAAGCCGGGGTCACAGCTACACTCGTGAAGTTTTTGAAATATTTTCTATAATCTTACATACATGCATTAGTTGTTCTTTTTATTTATAGGTATATAGTTTTTATATTTTACATTTTATTTCTCAGTATATATGTTACATTTGACTGCCATTTTCTTTATCTTTATCTATTTTTTTACATTTTCATTTTGCTTGAGGAATTTTGCATAGTTCAGATTTCCATTAGAGAATTCTTACACATTTATATATACTATATATATAGCAATATAATACTATATATTGCTTTTATGGGCTATTTCAACAATGTTTTAAAGATTTTATGGCTGTTGAGTGAATGGCACACAGGCAGATTTGTTAGTGCTGTTTCCTCACAGTTCCTGGCATGAGGGTTTCAGTCGCAGCTCTAGCACTGTATGGATGGTGGTCTTCTGTGTCTGCATGGGCTTCCTCCAGAGACTCTGCTTTTCCTCCCACATCCCAAAGATTTGTGTTAGGTTAATCAGAAATTCCAAACTGGCCCAGTGTGAATGAGTGTGACTGTGTGAGGGGCTGGCACCCTGTCAGGTCTCACTCCTGGCTCAGTGTTTTAGGTCTGTTGCTACTGGCGACAGGCAGCATCTGCCCCCAACATGAAACTGGGTAAGTAGGTTAGAAAAAAAAGAGCTGGATTTGCCAGTTTGACTTTTCCTTTGTGCATAGACATGCCTACAATAGAGTGTTAACTTTCAAGTTATGATTGGTGTCTAACTCTGTACAGGGTAGTGAGAGATTATTGCAGTAAAGGCAGATGATTGATGATTGATTCTGCTTGGGGGGTCAGAGGACCTCATCCTTTGTAGAAGCCAGGGAGGACTTTCGTAGCATTAGGTTCCACAGAGGGTTATAGAGCCATGTTTCTCAACCATTCCAGGGATCAGCATTTTATTGTCATCTTTCCTTGAAGACCATAAAGCAAAAGAAAGCAACTTGTTCTTGTGCCCAGGCATCGAAACATTCTCTTTAAAATCCTGACTCTCTTTCTCTCACTGTGACTTCCTTCTCCCTCTGTTTGTTTCTTTGTGCTTCCACTCCAGCAGACTTCACACTTTTTTAAGCACTGGGTATGAGGTAGATAACTTTCAACCCCAAGAATATTTTGTTTTTACTTAATGCATTGTACTGTTCCTTTTGATGTATATCTTATGATACAATCCTCATTGAGCATCACAATTCTAGGGATTCTTTGTCACTTTTAGGTTGGCATTATGCTTGCATTAATTTGTGACACTATAGGTGCCATGTCATTTAAGGGAGGAAGCTGTCATAGGTATTCATCTGAACTTAAAAGACATGTAAAGGAAATACACTTTTCAAGAAGAATTCATTAAGAGAGAAGTCAGACTTGAAACTCCCATTTTTCCTGACTTTGAGCTTTACTCTACTTCATTTATGAAAATTTGCCCAATCATTTATGTTTCCAATTGTTTTTAATGAGTAAACCTCTACCATTCAGTTACTTAACCACTATTCTGAAGCATTTTTCTTTGAAAAACACATTTTTTAGTCACACAATGCTCCCGGAACCTTAAACCATTATTAGAGGGTCAGACAACACTATCTGTGACAGTGATTCTTCTGTCTAGCGTCCTGGGTGAACACAGCATTTTTACACCCATTATAACTAATCATATGACTGACACCTTTATCCGAAGCAACTTAAATTTGTGAGATACAATTGGTTACATTTCTTTTTGTCACAATTGGAGCCCAAGCAGGTGAAATGACTTGTTTATGGTCATACAGTGTCAGTAACAGGATTTGAACTCACAACCCCAGGTTTTAAAGTCCAAAGATGTAACCACTACGTGATGCTTCTTTTATTTCTTTGATGGTGCCCCTGCTTTTAGCCTTTCCAGGTCACCCCAGACCCTGGCTTGATTTCCTACGCTGGTATCTACACTACTGTACAGTTATGCTGCGTTGTGCTGCCAATACAGTATATACAGTATCAAAGCCAAGGATGACCTTGTCCCAGACAACCTCAAAATTCCTGTAACTCTAGCTTTGACCCGGGTGTCCTCTATGAAAGATTTATTTCAAATTTCATTCATTCATGTTGCATCACTTATTCATCTCCTTTTTTGGCAATTTTATTGACATATAGAAGAATTAGGTTCTCCTAACTTCATCCTGATTATAATGTTTTACATGTATTAACAGGTACTCATGCCCACCTTTCTTTACAAATCAGTTACCTGATGCCTCAAGTCCATGTGGTGCCACTTATAATTACAGACAGTGGGACCCCCAGTTATAAGCAGCAAAATAACCTAAAAGGTAAGAGATAAAAATAAGAGCCTATGTTAAAAATCATGTGTTTTATACAGAAACATGGTTATTTTATAATGAGTGAATAGAATGGCCTACATTTGCCATATTAATGAAAATTCCTAGAGTTCTTTAGACATAATATCTCTGTAATATGTTATGTTAATATTTCCAAAAAAAAAAAAAATGGCACCATTTTGTTTCATATTCAGTGAACTGAGCAAATATTTCTATTTATCTGGTTAATACTTAGTTTTTAGCCAAGTGTTAACAGTGAAACAACAGAGTCATAAATCAGAAAGGCACACACAAGCCTGAAATGACAAAAATCTGTCCATGTCATGATGCAATATGATGTGTGAGATGAGCAAAAAAGCGATCAAATCACAGACACACTCCCAAAGTATGAATGTATTCTTTAGTGTGCCATGTCTTCTTGTGAAACCTTTCCGCCTTTCCTGATTGGAGTGCCCTTACATTTATATGCAGCGTGATAGAGCACTTGTACTAATGTGGGCTAACTGTATTCTCTGCTTCTGAAAATTTGATAATTCTCTTTATCTGCCTTGATTGTTTAATTAGAATTTAAATTAAATCTACTGAAGGCCCCTAAGGCATAGTGCTGCATTCTTATCCCTCCCCAATAAACAACAATTAAGTTACCATATGATTAGTAGGTCAGCTCAGGATTTGTTTCTCTTCACGACTTCTACAGTTATACAGACTGTGAACAAAATGGTTATACTCTGAGCAGTGGTTCAATATATATGCAAATTATCATGAGAGATCAGCGTGGCCAGATATTGAGATTATTAAGAAATTTGCCATTTCTGTTATGGTTATCCAGCCAATCATTTCTTATTCACATATTCTCTTGTAAATTGGATAATTGCCTTTGAGTGCATCTGGTATTTGTCACAGACTTTTTAATCAACCCGTCTAGTGCATTCTGGGGTTGTAACATGTTAATGTGTACTTTTCTTCACAAATCATGTGTACACATATATAGTACTGGTTTTACTGAACACAGACTACAAACATGAATGAATACATTTATAAAATTATGTTAAAATGTATAAAGAAATTTGGGAAGATGTTGTAGTTTTTAGACATTGTCAAACTGTGCAAAAATGAATGAAAATATCATTTGATACTTAAATATGTTTACAACTGATGCTGTATTTTAAAATTGAAGATCACAGCTGTTTAATCAATGGATAAGCATGACATGGGCCAGCTACACTGATGACTTTATTGGAATGAATACCTAAGTCTCATATTGTTCTTCTTTACTGGAATGTAGTATTGGTGTGTCAGTGCACAAACAGAGGAGACTGCATGACTGAAGTAGGACCAATGCCTGGCAAACCATCCCTTCAGTCAACTGTGGCCATTTTAGTTGGGACTCTGGGGTTTATAGGTAAGTAAAAGTTGAATCTACCCTTACACCCTGTTTTTCTAGGTTTACTTTTGCATTCTTTCCTCAGTTCTTATTGATGGTTCCAGAGTATAGTGCATGGATGTGAATGCACATCGTCCCAAATGAAAATGAAATCCACACTAGGAATTGAACAGGCAGCAAGAGTCCATAGCCATTTTTGCATACAAAATGTCGAGTAGAGATCCCTTGGAACATTTACAAATACCATAGTCACCCCACAAGATCACCAATAGGATAAAGTAATCTTAAGAAAAGTAGAAACATGAAGTATGTTACCAGGCGCTCAAATTTTGGTCCACAGGTTTGTACTATCTATCTACTACTATCTCATAGATCCAGTATCTTGTACCTGAATGTTGTCTTTGTGAAGTCTGCTTGTTGTGTGTGCATAGGTTGCTCTCCCACTCCCTCAAAGATTCACAAGGTAATTGGTGATTCTAAATGTGTCCCAGACAGAGTGTGTGGCGTGTTTTGTACTCCCTGAGATGAACTGATAAACTCAAAACATGGTTCCTGCCTTAGTTTATTGAAAGATTTAGATAAATAGAGATTGATGAGTTTTGTTCATCTGAATGGCCTATTCACATGAAACCTCTTATTATTGTAAAGTATTCTGTAGCATTATCCGTAGAGCTGGTGGTGTTGGGGTCAAAACTTGTTCTTGTATCTGACAGTATAACATATCAAAAATTTGCTTCTGTAGAAAGTGGTAGGTATTTTAAAATGAATGTTACGTTTTATATTTTCCTGCATATTTATTAATGTTCCAGTCAAATTTATTATTTTTTTAAATGAACTGTCTTAAGCTTTCTACGTGTTATACCCAAGTTGAAGTCAACTCATTTGTTAATCGTCCTGGCAATCTGCACTCTACCTGTTTCTAAAGAGAATCCCTTTACCCTATCCCAATTCCCTACCAACCCTGATCCAAACCTTCTGTAATCCTCCTTTTTACCTAAGAAGGTGGAAAAGACAACATCTCAGAGAAAATAACTTAGTAACTCTGTCCCCATTTTCATAGGCAAACTCTCTTTTTGCCCCTACAATATGGAAATGTCTTTGTCCTGTATTTTGTTCCAGACTGGGCAATGTCTTCTGGATACACCACAGTACTGGCCAGCTCCTTGTCAACACACTCCTTTACGAGATTGGCAACACCTTGTATGCAACTGTCTTTCCTTGGTGCAAATTATTGGTCACTGAGGCCCCTCTTAAAACTTCTAGGGGTAGCTGACCTTCTGAAGTCTACTTGTATCTCAGCTCTTTGCATGAACATGTCATCTAAGATAATGGTGTTAATGAATGGCGAGTGACCTCTTAAGGAAACCTTTGATAACTGAGAAAATTTCAGCAGGCGAAATGATTCAAGGTTTGCCCCTTCAATGGATTCAGAAAGACTTCTGTAGACACAGGGGGGTTATCATATGATACAGTATATGGTAACTTTTATTTGATGAATCATAATCCTACCTGCCTTTCTCTGGACTTTCCATCAAGCATTACGATCCCCTGGTTGTGTGAGATCCTTATCCCCAAGCTGGGATTCAAACCCAGACTCTTTTTGGTTTATGGCGCCAACTTTTCCTGACTCATTGTTTTTGCATCACATTATACCCTACACTGGACCCTTGAACCACAATTTTCACATTTCTTATAGAAGATGAAGTATTACATTTAGAAAACGATATTGCATCAGTTTATAATTTGGAACATTTTCTATTTTTTCAGGATTTATCCTTTTAATTGTTTTTGCAAGACTGCATTTCCAGAAGAAAAGACAATTCATTCTCAATACAGCAGACAGAATTCCTTTGAACAGCTCACCATAACTTTTTCTGGAGAATATTGAAGATCACCAGCATCAATACAACCAGCATACCAACGAAAAAAATTAAATCCATTTTAAAGAACTTGACAGCGTACAAACAAAAAGTCGTGTTAGATTTTGTCTTTTTTAGCATTTTCCATTATAGTGTATCTGTAAAATATAATTCTGAAGGTATTTTCAATGGTCTTGATATTTGTTTAAATATACAGTACAGAATATAATTATGGATAGTTTTGCTTTCAGATTATTGATTCAGTTGAAATGTTTAATATGTTGAATTTAGCAACAGATATTTTCAGAATTCTCATTGCTGTACCAGAACAAAATGTCATTTTTTTTATGTTTTTCTTTCTGAAGTGTGTATTGGTGGACGTTTATATAACAGTTTTTTTAGTTTTTGGTTTTTCTCCTCATTACATACTGCATATTAGCATTTAGTTTGCCTTTCAATAATTCTTTACACGCTATATGATGTAATAATATACAACAAATAAAGTCTCTAAATTGAAAAAAAGTTTAATGAGAAAATGTATTCCATGCTAGAAAAAACAAACCTTTAAAACTGAGTATTGTAGCTATTGATCCTTCTTTCACAAAGTCTTTGTAGGCTGACCTGAACTCTCTTTACACATAAGCTGGAATTCATCGCTTGCATTAGAACTCACAGAGTGACGTCCTGCTGGCAGCATGTAGGAGCAAAGTATAATGCAGTTAATGTATTTCTGATGGACTTTAGCAACTGCACACTCAGCTTTATGACGAAAAAGGCAGCACCCACGCCTTTCCAGAAATGGAAATTAACCTGTAATTCTCAGATTGTAGGCACAGAATGTAGTGGCAAATGTAATCCATTGCTAGGAATCAATGTTAACTAGAAAGAACCATCTCATTCAAGAACTTCTCACACCTCTCTTTACTTAAAAAATGATTTTAGATCTCAGCACCTATGGTAATGAAGTTCTTTTCTCTGAACCAAAAGGTGATACTTCATTCAAACAGAAACAGTGAGCTAACTGAAAGTCTGTTCACAGTAGGAATGCCAAGAGCTAAGACGAAATTTCAAAAGAGTCAAAAGGCAAAGCAAAGGTCAGGTTTTCCTCCTCCCTTTTGATTTCTATACTGTAAGCTATTGGGCAATTCTGCTCAAAGAGCAAACACCTATATTCCTTTATAGCTCTGGTAATTTAAAGGCCAGGATGTTATTACTTAACAAATCCATCCATAAAGCCACAGTCAGGCCCTGGTCAGTACCCAGCTTTCTGTCAAAGCAAGAAAATGTAGCAGACAAGCAAAAAGGGGGCAGCTAATGTAACAAGGTCAAAAAAGTTGAAACTGAGTGATCAGAAAACCAAGTCCTCAAAAGCTGTATCACTGCCAATAAATCAAAAGCAAAAAGGGTTAAGAAATAGAAATGAATTATGAATTCACACAAGAACTTTAACTGTTTCCACAATCTTGGACAATCAGTAAGTGCACAACTCTGACATTTATACCATCCTAGCGTCATGTACTTACGGTTATTCTAGCATGTCAATGCTTAGCAATCATGAACTTATCAGACCACAAAAAGCATAACAAACAATGGTGTCATGGTAAAACTTGAAAATGATCAACCCCTTCAGAACAAAGATGCAAAAAAATAAGTGACAGAAATTTTGTTATATAAAAAACTCCAAGTGAGCAGCATATGAGCCTGAAAATTTTTTAAAAACAAAACCAGATACAATACAATACAATTTGTTTTTGTATAGCCCAACATCACACAAGAAGTGCTGCAATGGGCATTAACAGGCCCTGCCTTTTGACAGCCCTCCAGCCTTGACTCTCTAAGAAGACAAGGAAAATCTTCCAAAAAAAAAAACTTTTGTAAGGGAAAAAATGGAAGAAACCTTGGGAAAGGCAGTTCAAAGAGAGACCCCTTTCCTGATAGGTTGGGCGTGTAGTGGGTGTCAAAAAAGAGGTTATTACAATACAATATGCAGAACAGAACACAAGTAATCCTCAATATAATATAATAGTGCAATAGAAATATTACATGTACAGAGCAGAATTGAACAGATAATAACACAACTGAATAAAAATCAGTTCCTTATGCTGACTGAGAACACAAATCAGTACTTAATAAGTACAACCCCAGTGATGTTCTGTCCTCCATTGCTAAACATTTTGTTAATAAAATACATACAGTAGGTGTGTACATCTTTAACTCAAGAACTGAGTTAGCTCAATTGATTTCTGTAAAAATGTACTGGATTTCTCCTTGTGAATTTATGGCAGCATATGTAGCTAGGAACACAATTCAATACCTAATCATAAACAAGTTCTGAACATAATGGCTCAGAGGTGCACTTTAATGACTGCAGTAAGTGAGCAGAGTCAGGGGCACAGGGCAGACAGAGCAATGGCTGCAGTCACAGCCTCCCCTAGATATGCAATAGGTCCGTATTGAGAAGGTAAGGGAGAGGAGAAACAAAACTATGAGTGTTCCCATAAACTCATCAGAGGCTTATGAGAGCTTAACACTCAAACAATGATTGTCACACAAAACCACTCCTGATTGGCCAGGAAATGATCAACACCACACATAAAATATGGTGCCACAAGGGCCCAAATTCTCATATTGTGCCTTGGTCCATGACATGTATGCACTGGATAGAGTTGTGATCAATGGTGCTTAAAAGCTAAGTAAAGGAGGGATCATGAGGGGGCAGGCAGAGAAATTGTCAGAAAACAGGGGGGATCACAATATGAAAACAACCAGCCAAAACCAAGCATCAAAAAGCAGTACCCTAAACCAAAACTACAGTCTTAATAGTCATATCTAAAGGTCTTCAAACTTACTAGCATTTACAAAAGGCAGCATAGTGACATCATGCAGTAATGATAAAACGAATAAACAAAAGCTCCAAAAATGGACCAAAATTGTTTCTAGGACTGACATAATGAACATTCACCACAGTAGCCTCATTTCATCTGTTAATTACTGACACTGTAATAACCTCGAACTTAAAAGAGTTCAGGCATTGCCATTTCATGACACCTTTCTCCAGTGAGCAGTATTTTCATTTCATTTCATTCAAATTTTCATTGACACTAGAATTATCAAAGCCTACGAAAAAACTCATAATCCCGGCCCACCTTAAGTCCATTTGTGTTGTAAATGTGTCGATAAGCACAAGCAGCAAGCAGCCTGCTATCCCACCCATCAACCAACGCAGAAAGGGCAGAAAGTTCTCTCAGCTCAAGTCTGTTTGCCTGCGTGTCAGTTGCTTAGAGTTCTATAGGGTAAATAATAGATCATTATTTGGAATACATACCTTTCATGTGTGTTTCGTGTCTACAACAATCTATGTAAACACATCGTTAAAACAGAAACGTTTTTCATGCTTTAGCAATAATTGACAAAATGTAGACCAGCAGTGTATAATGTGTGAAGCCTGAAGTCCAAATATCAAATAAACACTTTCACAAAAGGTACAAGTATAACAAAACAAGTGCACTTTTATTCAGGAATATAACTGCAGGGTAAGAACTCGTGTTAAGGTGTGACATTGATGCACCCTTAATATGACCGCTTTGGTGGTGCAGCGGTAAGACCTGCTGACTCGTAATCAAAACATATATGGTTCAATCCCAGACACTTCCATTTGAGTAGTGAGCTGCTCTTATTCTTACTATTATAGAGGAAAAACATACATTTGATTTGAATCTGTAATAACTGGTGTAAATTTGCAGTACTTGTAAAGGTTAGCATGTTTTTTTTTTTATTCAGTTTTATTCTCTCAGTCACGTTCACCCCGATCTGACACTGCTGTTTTCAAATAAAGACGTGCTATAACAGAGGTGAACTCCGATGAGGATGAGGGTTCTACATCGGAGAAAGAGAACAGAAGCCCTGCAAGAAACGTCCACTCACATATAATAACAACGCAACTGCACCAGGCGTAAAGGCGAAAGATGCCACCGTATGGGTGCAGCAACAGGTTGGGCGTCATCCTGCCAGTCAGTCTGCCCCACATCTGTCCTTCAACGAAACAGCACAGCTTACAGAGCTCGCCAAGGTATTGTGCAAAGTCCTGTTTGTGATTATGTTTTGTGATGGTCTTTATATAAAAAACATTTATATGTTACTTATATAAAAGCCAGATCGAATGATATTTACCTTGATTTATTTATTTATCTTTCTACAGGTGAAAGTCACAAGTAAACTGTAGAGCTTCCTCCGCTTGATCGACACTGACATGCTGACAAAGTGTACTGAAGTGACTTTAGCTGCAGGTGGAAGCTCCTGTCGCACCTTACGCAACTGTAGTTACGGTTTTGCCTTTGTCCAGAAACGGTTTCATAAGCTTTATAACATTCGTCTCAGAAAGTCTTTCTCCCGTGGGACGACTTGGATCTTTTCCTGAATAATATCAAACACAGTTGTGTCGGCTGTGACAGGAGCTTGAGTCGCAGTGCTATCAAGTCTGACATGTCACTCAATCAAGTCTGTGTTGTGAGCTTGTTTCTTAAGGTCATTTGCTGTTTTTTTTTATACAGTTCAATAGAATTAACTGAATCAAGAATGAAAATATTCCACTGAGACTTTGGCTATCCTGTAATGTGTTTACTAGCTTTCAACTTGAAGAACAGCCAGCAACGACATAAAAACCCAACACATGGCTGAGTTATGATATTAATTTGTAGAGTATATTTAAATAATTATATTTAATTATAATCATATTTAAAATAATTCTTAGGAAAGCAATTGTTTGCAGAGTAAGAGAATATAATGTACTGTATATGTTAATCACACTCAAGGACAGGCTGCCAAGGTAAAAGGAGATGATCAAGAGAAGAAACATAATATGAGCAGAGAGTCGAAATCCTATGTCAGAATGCCTATTCTAAATCCTGTGTCTGTCCTATTGCTTGTTTATTCACAAACAAAGACCCAAGACTGTTAGTAAGGAATGTGAAAGCATCAGTCAAGAAATCTAAAGAGCAATAATTAACACACTCACAAAGGTTGTTTTCTTAGAATATCTGCACATTCAGTTACTGACGCATCCAACATGACGATTCTTACAGCCCAACGCTGATGACATCAACCGTTTAATCATGCCATTTCCACATGATGATGGTGACACAAGACGGAAAAACAAAATGGTGAGAATAACAATGCTAAATATTTTTTAATGTAATGAAAATGAGTGCAAAAATCAAATCCAGTGCCTCAAAAGAGCATAATGGAAAATGACCATTAACAAAGAAAATCTTAAAAATGTGTTGTCCATACCTTCTCCCCATGGCTATGAGTTTTCCAATCATATCCCAAAGACTCGTGTGCTAGGTTAATGGGACATTTCTAAATGTATATGCGTGAACTCTGGCACCCTGTTTAGAATTGGTTCCTGCCCTGTGTCTGTTGCTGAAAAGACATGTTCCACTAACTGCCACAACCGTAAATTTGATAAACTGGGTTTGATAATGTTCTGTTATGTAACAATAATACTGATAAAGTGAAACATAGTAAAGTGAGGAACAGACCCTCAGTGTGAATGAAATATTTTGCACTTTAAAAATAGTTATTGTCTCTTTATTTTTTCCAACCGTCTCTAACACAAGTGCTTCACTTTCCCATTACTTTTCTGCTCACAGATTTGTGACACTTACATGGTGTTTGTTGCTATTTGCTTGGTCACAAATTGAAAAACAGTCCATAAAAGAAACTGTAGGGAATCACAGAAAACCGCAAATACAATATACAGCCTGTCGCTGCAGTACTCATGAAGTGTCAGTCTCAGTAGTCGCCTGTTGTCAGTGTATGCCGGCTTTTAATTTCTCAAAATCGGGGTGTCAAACTCAAGGCCCGTGCCTTGGATCCGGCCCTCGGACCATTTTAATGTGATCCCTGTCATAAATATTCTAAATGGCCCACGATGACCGTTAGACCGACTTCAGTGTAAGTTTCATGTAAACCTTCTATCCATAACTGACATGAATGGTTGTCACATTTATGCTCACTATTTGGGACTTAATCGCACCACTGCCACTTACCTGCAGTTAGAATGAAAACGCGCTGCTCATAATGACCCAAACAAAAGAAAATGAAAAGAAACAGTAATGCACACTGTCATAAAAAAAGCTTAAGTGTTTTTACAGGATGCAAAAGATGTGGCCATCTAATGAAGGCAATGCAGGCCCGATTTCACACAAGCCATTGCATTCACTTTATAAAGCTGAACCGCAGTCAGTGCTGCATGGCTACCGGTCCTTCACTGCTTACCTGACTGCTGCCGCCATCCTGCGTGATTCTTTTGTCGTTTCCTTTACTTGATTGTCCTATGTGGATGAACAAAATGTATTTGCATTTCCACTTGTGTTAAATGCGATTGCTGTCTGTTTCTGGCCAACTCTCAATGTGCTCTGTGTGCTCCATCAACCGTTTTTAATGAGGGCAGGTGCCATCAATCATGATGCATGGAGATCCCCAAGGACACCATCCACCATCTCATCATGGGCATGCCCAGACATTGTCAGGAGTACATATAGGCACGTAGGGGCCATACACACTACTAGTCATATTATAAGAGGCTGTAATGAAATTCACACAAGTTGGATCAGCCTATGATTTTAATTTTTGACTTCGATATTTGGTGTAATGTTGAATCCAGCTCTCAGTGAGTTGGTGATTTTGGATTCCATTGACTGTTGTTACATCATTTTGTTCTCAACAAATTACACAGTATTACTCAGTTTTTTCATTGGAATATTTCATTCTTCAAGATTGTAATTTAAGTGTTCTCTTAATTTTTTTTGCAATGTATATAATTTCATTTACACATTGTGTAAATAAAATATACTCATTTGCTAAAATTCTAGTTCCAATTTATATTCATTTTCCTAACATCTGTACTAAACTGCTAGTTTTCTTAGGCATCATTGATTAAAAATGGAAGTAGGAGATGGGATGGGTGTATTTAGAGTTTGTCCTAGAGCAGCAGAAGACAGATGTGAGGCAGAATATATGATCGTGATGAACAGAGAGGTACCCGTGTGTGTTGTTTGCAAAGAAAATGTGCCAGGAGTTGTTTGTTTATATATTTTTCCTGGCCCGTGTTGGATGTATAAAGTTATCTTTGGCCCTTAATAAAACTGAGTTTAAGACCCCTGCTCTAAGAATGCAGGGGTTCAGCTGGCTGGAAAGAGCCTGACAGTGACTTCAGGGATTTGTTTTGTAGTCACATGCCTAATCTAAAAGGGTGACACACATGACTTCAGCCAGATGGCTCATTTCTTCTGCCTCAGTAGCACTATGTTTAGAAAAGTTGTCTTTTTTTTTGCCCTATAGCTACAGTACAATTGAATAGCCCAGGTGCTTATTGACACTTTTTTTTGCACAAATTGTATTAATTTTTATAATGTCAGCTAATAATTCTTCTGTGAATAATTGTCTGTTGGAAAGAAGTTAGGAGGTCAGCCAGCTGTAGCACTTCATTGGAGTCAGGCCTCAGGGGAGAACATTACACAATAGGGTTACAGGACAAAGTCACAGAAATGGCAAGGTGGAAGAGCTAGAACTGAAGAAGGCAGAATCAGCGAGGAACACGGAGAGTTAATAATAATAATTCTTTGCATTTATATAGCGCTTTTCTCACTACTCAAAGCGCTCAGCAATTGGCCTCTGTAGAAGTCCTTCCAAAGGTCTCACCCAGACATCTTTGTACATTTTTAATATCAGTTCCATGAACAGTGTTAGAGTTTAGCCATTGCTGGCTGTGCCATCTTGCCTAAATAGTTACGAGGAGGTAGAAATGCCAGAGACCTACAGAAAAGCAAGACACTGCAGAGAATAATAGATATCTACACATTGACAATTACAGCTAAAGTCAGAACAGAACACAGCAGTTGCAAGGTTGAGTAGTTATACTTACTAACAAGGATGCCAGAGAGTGGCAATGTGTTGCATGTTGATTTGCACATGCAAGTAAGAATTTGATTGTTCTTTGTACATGTCAAAGTAATGACCTTATAAATCAATAAATCTATTAAATAAAAGGAAACAATTTAAAGAAGCCCACTCATCTGTGTGGCCAGATAGAAGTTGCTGTTGTGAAGATACCATGTCTCTGAAGCAATAGCATTTTTGGCATGAAAACTCTGGCGAGGCTTAGTGTCTGCAGATTGGAAGAAGGAGTGCACTTGTCTGTGTGAGCACAAGAGAGCGGCCACATTCGCAGACACATTCTGGGCTAACCGTATTTACATTACAAACCCGAGGTTATGCTCAGGTTTAGGGTCAAGGACATGTCACAAATAAACACACCAGACATCATGAAGGTTTGGGGCAGCCACCTGTATAATGTATCCTGGCTGCAAATGTAGCGATTTTTAAAGAGTTGATGACAAGACTGAGTCCAAATCAGAAATCATCAGATCTCTAGCAGATGGCGCCGACTGGTGTGGTTGGCCATCTGCTCGTCTTGCTAATTTATGTTTTATCTTTGTATTTATGTTTTAGTTTATCCCAATGGCCACAGTCCTACGATTGTGATTCTTTACTTAACATATTTTCTTGCTTGTTTTCCTCTCAATTTTCATCTCCTGATGGGTTATTATGTGAACCTCCACCTTTGTTTTATTCATCTGTTGATTTCTTCACCTGGACACCAGTGTTCACCTGTATCAGTGAGCTGAATGCCTCTCGGTGACACAAACGCACCTGCTGCCGCAGTGGAAAAAGAAATGGTATTGCTGTTAACACTAGAATTACCCAAGCCTGCGAGAAAATTTGTAAATCCAGCCCACCTTAAATCTGTTCGCACCTCTCCGCCAGCGTCTTTTGTCCTGTAAATGTGTCGATAACAGCAAGCAGCCTGCTATACCATCCCTTCGCCCACCTCTGCAATTAGAAGTTTGTCAGTGCTCAGTGTTTACCTTCGAGTGAAGTGCTGGAGCTTTATAGCGTAAAAAAGTACATCGTCATTTGGAATACGTACATTTCATGTGTGTTCAGCGTCATCAACAATCTCTGTAAAAACGTTAACACAGAAACGTTTTTCATGTTTTAGTAATAATTGACAAAATGTAGACATAAAATGTATAATGTGTGAAGCCTGAAATACAAATATGAAATAAACACTTTCACAAAAGGTACAAGTACAACAAAACAAGTGCACCTTTATTCAAGAATTTAACTGAAGAATAAAAAAGAAAACAGGTTACGGTAGGCAGTTGATACGACAGCTTGCGTATGGCAATGTTTAGAATTGCTGCCTCCCAATCAAGAGGTTGTGGTTTCGATATCTGCTGCTTCCCAAATTTACCATTTTGAGTAGTGAGCTTATTGTTTATATCTATACTAATAAAAGGCAAAGCCCTCGCTGACGGACTGACTGACTGACTGACTGACTGACTGACTCATTGACTCATCACTAATTCTCCAACTTCCAGTGTAGGTAGAAGGCTGAAATTTGGCAGGCTTATTCCTTACAGCTCACTTGCAAAAGTTAAGCAGGTTTCATTTCGAAATTCTACACGTAACGGTCATAACGGTCGATAACGGTCGACAACGTCCGCCATGTTGAACTTTCTTATTCATGGCCCCATCTTTACGAAATTTGGTAGGCGGCTTCCCTGTGCTAACCGAAACCGATGTACATACTTATTTCGGTGGTATGATGCCACTGTCGGCCGCCATATTGAACTTTCCAACGTCACTAATTCTCCAACTTCCCGTGTAGGTAGAAGGCTGAAATTTGGCAGGCTCATTCCTTACAGCTTACTTACAAAAGTTAAGCAGGTTTCATTTCGAAATTCTACACGTAACGATCATAACGGTCAACAATGTTCGCCATGTTGAACTTTCTTATTCATGGCCCCATCTTCACGAAATTTGGTAGGCAGCTTCCCTGCGCTAACCAAAACCGATGTACATACTTATTTTGGTGGTATGATGCCACTGTCGGCCGCCATATTGAACTTTCCAATGTCACTAATTCTCCAACTTCCCGTGTAGGTAGAAGGCTGAAATTTGGCAGGCTAATTCCTTACAGCTTACTTACAAAAGTTAAGCAGGTTTCATTTCGAAATTCTACACGTAACGGTCATAACGGTCGATAACGGTCGACAATGTCCACCATGTCTTATTTATGGTCCCATCTTCACGAAATTTGGTAGGTGGCTTTCCTGCGCTACCCGAAACCGATGTATGTACTTATTTCGATGGTATGATGCCACTGTCGGCCGCCATATTGAACTTTCCAACGTCACTAATTTTCTAACTTCCCGTGTAGGTAAGAAGGCTGACCCCATCTTCATGAAATTTGGTAGGTGGCTTCCCTGCGCTAACCAAAACTGATGTACGTACTTATTTCAGTGGTATGATGCCACTGTCGGCTGCCATATTGAAGTTTCCAATGTCACTAATTCTCCAACTTCCTGTATAGGTAGAAGGCTGAAATTTGGTACTTATTTCGGTGGTATGATGCCACTGTCGGCCACCATATTGAACTTTTCAATGGTCTTTGTTACTTATGGGCCCATCTTCAAGAAATTTGGCTAGCGGGTTCTCAACACTAACTGAATCCTACTTACATATATATATACGTCCATAGCCTGCAGCTCGGTCACTGTGTGAGGCGTTGGGTCCCCCATTCCAACGCCTCCCACGTTGTTGGCTGCCTGCCTATATAAGGTCGTCCGTTGCTCCAGTCTCTACATTCCCTTCCTTGCTTCGCCACGGTATTCACATCTTCCTGCTGATAGCTACAGCATTTTTTTTTAATCCACGGCTTCTCCGCTGTTTTATTGTTCATTTATTGTTCATTTATTATGATTATAGTTATTGTGTAGGTATTTTAGACTTACTTTACATTGTTCAGGTACCCATTTAACCGTCTTCCGTTAAAGTGCACAACATTAATACTGTAATAAGCAATCTCAATGCACGTAGAAAACCTAGGAAATACGGCATAAACTCCAATAATCTAATTAAAATCACTATTTTAGAGGAACAATGTATTAAAACTATAAAAACAGATCACAGATTAAACAAAAAATACACACAGAGCGGCGCTAATAATAATAATTTAGTTCCTATTCCAAATAACAATAACGCACATAGTACTCATCTCTGCACCTCCGAAACATTAAATATGGCACTATTAAATGTCAGAGCTTTAACTAACAAAACGTTTTTTATCAACGATCTTATTAGTGATAAAAAAATAGATCTTATTGCACTAAATGAAACGTGGCTGAATTCAGATGCGCGTCAGTTTTAATCGAATCTGCCTCCGGATTACAGTTTTACTCATGCAAACCGCCAGGGAAAAGGGGGCGGATTGGCTAACATTTACTCGAGCCATTAAAATGTAAAGATGTCAGTTTTGGTAAGTTCAAGTCCTTTGAGTATCTCGCCGTTGTTATTCATGGAGATTCTCAAGTTCTAGTACTATCCGTGTATAGACCTCCTAAATATAACGCGTCGTTTTTGAGGAATTCTCTGACTTAATGTCAATTTTAATTACTAACTATGACACACTCCTAATAGTTGGCGACTTTAATTTTCATATAGATAATCAGTGTGATCTAAAAGTAAAAGAATTTATGAACCTCCTGGATTCTTTTGATTTGAGACAACTCATAAATCAGCCTACACATAAAGCAGGTCATACATTAGACTTAGTGATTACTAAAGGACTGAAAGTTGATATAAAACAGATCATTGATATTGGTCTATCAGACCATTTTCTTCTACTTTTAATATAGAAATAATGATAAAAACACTCATGAGAAGCATATTGTTAAAAACGCTTCTTTGATTCGCAGCAGCTTTAAAACTTACAAACATTTTAAGCAATCAGTCCGTTTATAGTGCCAGCTATAATAGCGAGGACAATGTAAATAGTAAGGTGGAAAGATTTAATTCTAAAGTGAGAGCTGCTGTTGACATAGTTGCACCTGAAAAGACAGTGAAAAAATCTTCTAGCATTGGTATACCATGGAAGACCCAAAGAGTGTCTGATTTAAAGAGAACATGCCGTAGAGCTGAGCGTCAATGGAGGAAGACTAAACTTACTATCCACCACGAAATATTAAAAGTCAAAATAACAGAATACAATAACACTGTCCGTCTTGAGAGACGCTGCTATTTCTCAAGATTATAAATAACAATGCTAGTAATCCCAGAGTCTTATTTTCAACAATTGATCGCCTACTAAACCCAGGTAGCTCAAAGGAATGCCTCCTAAGTGCTTCCAGTGAAACCTGTGAGGCTGTCGCTGTATTTTCAATCAAAAATTAATGATATTAGAAATAACATAGTATATCTCCCCAACACTAAGGATCCCCTAAACCCCAACATCCTGTTATAAACAAATTAAACTCTTTCACTAGGATAGATTTACCTGATTTACAAAAATAATATCTCAATTAAAACCCTCCACCTCGTCCTTGACCCGATACCAACAAGGTTTTTCAAAGAAGTATCAGGCGTGCTAATTGATAATGTTCTTGACATAGTAAATTCGTCACTAGATACTGGGGTCTTCCCAGACTGTCTTAAGACTGCTGTAGTTAAACCCCTACTTAAGAAACATAATCTTGACCCCTCGCTCTTGAAAATTTTAGACCCATCTCTAACCTGCCCTTCTTAAGTAAAGTTCTAGAGAAGGCAGTCATTATGCAGTTAAATGACCACCTAAATAAACATGCTATTCTTGATAAATTTCAGTCAGGTTTTAGAACAAATCACAGCACAGAAACTGCACTCGTTAAAGTAGTAAATGACTTGCGGGTAAATGCAGACAGAGGCCATTTATCTGTTCTCATCCTCTTAGATCTGAGTGCTGCATTTGACACCATTGATCACAACATTCTTAGAAATCGCCTTAGTCAATGGGTGGGCCTCTCTGGCAGTGTCTTAAATTGGTTTGAATCCTACCTGACAGGGAGAAAATATTTTGTTAGTTGTGGGAATTACAACTCAAGACACATGATATCCAATATGGTGTTCCACAAGGCTCTATCCTGGGTCCGCTGTTATTCTCAATCTACATGCTTCCGTTAGGTCAGATTATCTCAGGGCACAACGTGAGCTACCACAGCTATGCTGATGACACACAGCTGTACTTATCAATAGCACCTGATGACCCGATTCTATTGATTCACTAACACAATGTCTGACTAGTATCTCAGAATGGATGAATAGTAATTTTCTCAAGTTAAATAAAGAGAAAACTGAAATTTTAGTGATCAGCAATAATGGATACAATGAGGCTATTAGAAATAAACTGGATACATTAGGATTAAAAGTCAAGACGGAGGTAAAAAGCTTAGGGGTGATTGTTGACTGTAATCTGAATTTTAAATCACATATTAATCAGATCATTAGGACAGCATTTTTCACTTAAGAAACATAAGTAAAGTTAGACCTCTTATATCACTGAAAGATGCTGAGAAATTAGTTCACGCGTTTGTTTTCAGTCGACTAGATTACTGTAACGCACTCCTCTCAGGACTACCCAAAAAAGATATAAATCGTTTGCAACTAGTGCAGAATGCAGCTGCTAGAATCCTAACTAGGAAAAGAAAATCAGAACACATCACTCCAGTTTTAATGTCACTACACTGGTTACCTGTGTCATTCAGGATTAACTTTAAAATTCTGCTTATGGTTTATAAAGCCTTAAATAATCGCCCCATCTTATATATCGGAATGTCTGACACCTTATATTCCAAATCGTAACCTCAGATCCTCAAATGAGTGTCTCCTTAGAATTCCAAGAACAAAACTTAAAAGAAGTGGTGAGGCGGCCTTCTGCTGTTATGCACCTAAAATCTGGAATAGCCTGCCAATAGGAATTCGCCAGGCTGATACAGTAGAGCACTTTAAAACACTGCTGAAAACACATTACTTTAACATGGCCTTTTATAACTTCATTTTAATCGTAATTTAACTTAATCCTGATACTCTGTATGTTCAATTCATCATAACAACTATTCATGGTGGCTCTAAAATCGGTACTGACCCCTACTCTCTTTTCTGTTTCTTTTTCCGGTTTCTTTGTGGTGGTGGCCTGCGCCACCTCCACCTACTCAAAGCTTCATGATGCTCCAACAATGATGGACGGATTAAAAGGAAGAAGTCTACGTGACCATCATCATCATCAAGCCCTTCCGTGAGAACCCTAAATCCAAAGAGGACTGTTTCATTTATGTTAGGTAGAATGCCCAGAGGGGACTGGGCGGTATCATGGTCTGGAATCCCTACAGATTTTATTTTTTCTCCAGCCGTCTGGAGTTTTTGTTTTTTCTGTCCCCCCTGGCCACTGAACCTTACTCTTATTCGATGTTAATGTTGATTTATTTTTTATAATTATGTCTTTCATTTATCTATTCTTTAATATGTAAAGCACTTTGAGCTACTGTTTGTATGAAAATGTGCTATATAAATAAATGTTGTTGTTGTTGTATTACCTTTATCATTCTCACCGTACCCCCATTAACATGTGTATCGAGGTTATCACCATCGATCAAAGAACTGTCACTTACCAAGTGGTTTCCATGCCCGGAGATGGCACCTGCCTTTTCCATTCTCTTTGTTACATATTGCACGGCCATATCAGGCTCACTCTTGATATCCAGGGGAACATTCTGTCTTATGTATTGAATGACTAGGACAGGTTCAAGGTGTGGACTGATGACGGTACAGGAGATAATTATACTACACAAGAGCACTAGAAGAGTGAAATGCTTAAGCCCTTCACCTATGCATCTGCATGTGAGTTGATGGCTGCCGCTGAATTGTTCGGTTGTCACTTTCAAGTGTACCGAAATGGCCAAATATTTTACACCTTTGGACAACCGCCAATTCCTCTTAAACATCTTAGATTCACAGGTGACAATTTCAGTAGTGGACACTTTGATGTTTAGAAATGTTTAGACTCTCAAAAGCTGGATGTGAAGTTATCAATGAAATTGGTTGTATACTTACAATGCTTGACAGATGCTGAATGTCTCTTCAACACAAGTCCTGCAAATACTGTCGTAATGGAAACAAACCATGAAACTCAAACCAATTATGACAGCAGCAATCCAAGCTGTGAGATTTGAAACAAGATTACTGTTCACATGGCCAACTGTACATTGCATGCTCAAGAGTAAGCTCAGCACACAACTACAGCTTGGTCATATTACAACTGGAGGGCCGAACTGACAATGTGGTATACAAAGAGATCCTTAACAAATAATTATTGGTATATTTTCCCTCAGTTTAAAAAGGTTTCATTTTCTTCTTAATAAAAATTTTAAGGCAGTACTTCGCCGCTGCAAAGCGCGGGTATTTTGCTAGTCATACAATAAAAACATACATTTGATTTGCGTCTATAAATTTATAGTACTTGTCAAAGTTTTTTTTCAGTTTTATTCTCTCACTCACGTTCAAGCTTCCACAAACACACACCCACCACCTCCTGTCTGACGCCATTTTCAGATAAAGACGTTGTATAACAAACAAACTTGCTTTGTTATACCCCCTCTTTATTTGAAAACTGTGGATGTGGATGTGAGAGTTGTGTGTGACTGAGAATGACTGTGGATGTGAATTGTTTTTATTCAGTTTTATTCTTGAGTGTTCCTGCTCAAGCTAAATTAGTATGCGTCTTCTGATCCATGATGTCAAAGCCGTACTGACAAAAAAAGAGAGATTTAGGTATATATGACATTTGGAATAATTCATCTTATGACCTGTATTGTACATTTCGGAAAACATTGTTGCACTAATGCAACATTATATTCATTTGCATACCTTCATGCAGTTGTAATCATGACACGACTGGATAATGTAATAATCTGTGATATATATTTAGATATGCTTACATTTAAAATCCGCGATGGAGTGAAGCCGCAAAAGTCGAAGCGCGATATAGCGAGGGATCACTGTAATTGACCAAATGTAGGCATGAAATGTATAATGTGTGAAGCCTGAAATACAAATATGAAATAAACACTTTCACAAAAGGTACAAGTATAACAAAACAAGTGCACTTTTATTCAGGAATATAAAAGAATAAAAAAGAAAGCAGGTTACGGTAGGTGGTTGATATGACAGCATGCATGGTGCAATGCTAAGAACTGCTGACTCCCAATCAAGAGCTTCTGGGATGGATGCTGGCAGCTTCTCAAGTTTACTGTTTTGAGTTGAGAGCTGCTCTTATTGTTAATATTATACAATAAAAACATACATTTTATTTGCGTCTGCAACAGCCGCTGTAAATGTATAGTACTTATCAAAGTTAGTGCCTTTTTTTTGTTTTATTCTCTCACTCACATTCACGCTCCCACAACACCTCCCTGCTCCTCAAAATGGAGCTTGAATGTGGCTGAGAGAATAAAACTGAGAAAAAACTTTGCCAAGTATTATAAATTTAAAGACGCAAATCAAATGTATGTTTTTATTGTATGATATAAACAATAAGAGCAGCTTACTACTCAAAATGGTAAATTTGGAAAGCAGCTAATATCGAAATCGCGACCTCTTGATTGGAAGGCAGCAGTTCTTAGCATTGCACCACGCAAGCTGTCGTATCAACCACCTACCGTAACCTGCTTTCTTTTTTCTTTGGTTAAATTCTTGAATAAAAGTGTACTTGTTTTGTTATACTTGTACGTTTTGTGAAAGTGTTTATTTCATATTTATATTTTAGGTTTCACGCATTATACATTTCATGCCTACATTTGGTCAATTACAGTGATCCCTCGCTATATCGCGCTTCGACTTTTGCGGCTTCACTCCATTGCGGATTTTAAATGTAAGCATATCTAAATACATATCACAGATTTTTCGCTAGTTCGCAGATTTCTGCAGACAATGGGTCTTTCAATTTATGTTACATGCTTCCTCAGTTTGTTTGCCCAGTTGATTTCATACAAAGGACGCTATTGGCGGATGGCTGAGAAGCTACCCAATCAGAGCATGTATTACATATTAAATAAAACTCCTCAATGATATACGATATGCTTCCCGCTTCGCACACTTAAAAGCTCTAACAGTCCGTATTGATTTTTCATTGTTTGCTTTTCTCTGTCTCTCACTCTCTCTGAGAAATACAGGCAGATACTTATCCATCATGCAATACCATGAGGGAGGCGTATGATTGGCCCCATTATCTGCTCCTGACGGAGGGGATGTGAGCAGAGGGGCTGTTTGCACAGTGGCTGTTTGCTTAGAAGATACGGACGCGTCTGTAAAAAAATGCTGAAAGGCTACCTTCACATTGATGCCTTCATTGCGCCACTTTATCGCGGTGCTTGCATACTTAAAAGCGCAACAGCCCTATTGATTTTTGATTGTTTACTTTACTCTCTCTCTCTGACATTCTCCGCTCCTGACGCGCACCTTGAAGAGGAAGATATGTTTGCATTCTTTTAATTGTGAGAAGGAACTGTCATCTCTGTTTTGTCATGGAGCATAGTTTAAACTTTTGACTAAAAACGTATTTAGAAGGTTGTAAACAGGTTTTCAATGCTCTAACTGCGAAAATATTAGATTTATAAATGAAGAATCCTACTTCTTGAAATTCATTTATCTGTCTGGAAGCGGATCAACCGCTATAAACGAGGGTTTACTGTATAACTGTGCAGAGATTATTTATAAACAGTGTGGGAGAGATTCTAAGAGCTTAAAATACATAAAAATAACCATACAATACATATGGTTTCTACTTCGCAGATTTTCACCTTTCTCGGGGGGTTCTGGAATGCAACCCCCGCGATCGAGGAGGGATTACTGTATTACTAAAACATGAAAAATGTTTCTGTGTTAACAACGTTTTTACAGAGATTGTTGATGACACTGAACACACATGAAATGTATGTATTCCAAATGACGATGTACTTTTTTACCCTATAAGGCTCCAGCACTTCACTCGAAGATAAACACTGAGCACTGACAAACTTCTTTGTGAATTGAACTGCGGCGGTGGGCAGGGGGATGGGATAGCAGGCTTCTTGCTGCTATCAACACATTTACAGGACAAAAGACGTTGATGAAGAGGTGCGAACGGATTTAAGGTGGGCCGGATTTACGATATTTCTCGTAGGCTTGGGTAATTCTAGTGTTAAACAACGCTGACTGAAGTCCCAGAGTTTGGATTCCCAATGCCTGCAAGCCGTCTATGACCCATCTTCTCCTGCACAGGACTCCATCCCTGGTTCATGGGCGCTGGACACCGGATTTCATTTCTCCATTTCAACTTCCTCGGTGTGCTCTCAGGGAGTAAATGCTACTAATCTTCACATGCTCACCTGTGCTCATCCCGCAGCGAGCTCTTCTACTGATCACTTTTCTATAATGATGGATTTGAATATTACTGTAGATGTCCCTACTACTAATTGTGCTCCACGCTGCTCTCGCTTTTTAAATTCTTCTATTACATTCGACTTTAAAATCATATTCTCTAGTCTTGTTGTGCATGTCCAATATGATGGTATTGATGATTCTGTCTTAGAATTTAATTCTTCTTGTAAAATGGTTTTAGACTCAATTGCTCCACTGTAATAAGGGAAGACCTGTTCCCTGGCTAAATGAAACTACGCAATCGCTGTGCCACACCTGTCGATCTGTTGAACGGTGTTGGAAAAAAGATGGACTGATTGTTTCTAAACAGATTTTTAGGACTTGTCTATTCAACTTCCAGGTTGCAGTTAAGAAAGCTAAACGTGATTTCTTCGCTGATTTAGTATGCTGTCATTCTAAGAATCCTAGGGTCTTCTTTAATTCAATTAATGCAGCCATTCACCCTCATTCTGTGATGGGATTAAATAGCACTGTGTTGGCTGGGATTGGCTCCAGCAGACCCCCGTAACCCTGTGTTTGGATTCAGCGGGTTGGAAAATGGATGGATGGATGTTCTTTCATATGAGCAGTTTCTTTCATTTTCTCTCAGTAAAATTGATAAAATTCGCTGTGGTATTGTTCCAACTGGCTATGAACTTCGTACTGTTAATCATGGTATTGTCTTGGAATCTTTGGATCTTGTCTCACTTTCACAGTTAAAAAGAACTATTGACACCCTTAAACCAGCTCTCTGTGCTCTTGATATCGTACCTCCACGCCTCGTAGTGGAAGCCTTTGATGTTTTGGGTCCATCTTTACTAGCCATTACCAGTGGTTCTATTAGGCAAGGAGTTGTGCCCTCATTTTTTAAACATGCTGCGGTACGTCCCTGTCTAAAAAAGGTAGAATTAGATCCTGGAGTTTTAGCCAATTTTCGCCCGATTTCCCAATTGCCATTTCTGGCTAAAATATTAGAAAGAATTATTTATAATCAATTGGTTGATCACTTTAACTCCAATAATTTATTTAAGATCTACCAATCTGGCTTTAGGCATTATCATGGTGTTGAGATGGCCCTCCTTAAAGTTTTCAGTGACATCTCTATTATTACTGACTCAGGTGGCGCTGCAGTCCTTGTCCTCCTTGACCTGTCTGCTGCCTTTGGCACTATTGACCATGAGATATTGCTGTTGCAGCTTGAATATCTTGCTGGGCTTAAAGGGGCTGCTCTTAACTGGTTCAGGTCATATCTAACTGGTAGACACTTTTCAGTGACTTTAAATTCCTCTTTTTCGTCTACTGCTACTCTTAAATGTGGTGTTCCTCAGGGGTCCATTTTGGGTTCTATTTTGTTCTCTATATACGTTCACCCTATTGGAGCTATTTTTAGGAAATTTAACATTTCTTTTCACTGCTATGCTGATGATACATAGGTTTATATTCCCGTCTGCAACTCTGCAATGAATCAACTCCACAACTGTCTTTCTGAACTAAGATCCTGGATGGCTAATGTTTTTCTTGATCTGAATCAAAATAAAATGGAGGTGCTTATAATGTGTCGATCAGCTAAAGCCCAAAGTGGTCTTGGACTTCTTGGCTCTTTCACTGTCTTTTGCAAACCTCAAGTCCGCAATCTTGGTGTTATCTCTGACAATAACCTCTCTTTTGAGAAACAGATTAATTCTGTAGTCAAGAGTTGCTTTTTCCAGCTTCATCTATTAAGTAAAATCAAGCCTCTTTTATCTTCTAGGGATCTTGAGAAAGCTACTCATGCTTTTATCTTTTCTCACCGTGATTACTGCAACTTGCTGTATTCTGGGATTAGCAAATCTCAGATACACAGGTTACAGTTGGTCCAGAATGCTGCCGCTCGCTTTCTGGTTGGGGCAAGAAAGTCTGATTCTGTTTCTCCAATATTATTTACACTGGCTGCCTGTCAGTTTTCAAATTGATTTTAAAATCATGTTGCTAGTTTTTAAATCTTTACATGGGCTTGCTCCTGCCTATTTATCTGAATTGTGTGTTTATACCAGCCATCTAGAGTGCTTAGATCTTCTGGTCAGTTGTCTCTTGTTGTCCCTCATACCAAGTGTAAACCTAAGAGGGACAGGGCTTTTGCAGCTGCTGCTCCTAGCCCGTGTAGCTCTTTACCTCATCACATAAAGGAGTCGTCTACAATTGAACTGTTCAAAACGAGATTAAAGACTCATTTCTATTCACTTGCTTTCCGTGACCTTCAGTAATACTGATGGTTTCCTCATTGTGATTATATAACATTAATTCTATTTATTATTTATTTTATTTATGTTCATTTATTTTATGTCTATTTATGTTATTCTTGTTAATTGTATGTTTTTCTTTTATTCTATTATTGTAAAGCACTTTGGCCACAGCATTCCTATGTTGTTTTAAATGTGCTATATAAATACATTTGACATTGACATATAGTAAAGATGGTAGATTTAAAGGCCCGTTCAGGAAGTGATGTCATCTTTAGGGCCAGAAGCAGAAGTCCTCGGGCTCAGAAGTGACATCATCAAGGGTACCGGAATCTGGAAGGATTTCCCGGGAATGGTCTGCAAGTAACTGAGAAAGACAGTCAGTACACTCTGCCACCCCCGTTCAGTGGTGGTATTACAACTACTCAGGCCCTTTAGCTGCCTCCCACTCGCATGTATGACAGAGGTTAAACTGCATCACAGAAAATTCAAACAATTGTCACTTCAAAGGGCTTTGTCCTTCAAGATTCAAGGAAGAACTGAAACATTTAGGATGCATTTGCAGACACATGCACAAATTTTCTACATTGTGATAGTTACATCAATTCAAGAGAGGCCCACTGAATCATTAATCTAATTAAGAAGGCAGGCATAGATATGAGATGCTCTCTCGAGCCCCTGGAGGTAGAAGAGAAGGAGAGAAGGAAAATAAACCTGGCAGCAATTATGAACAATGCTGCACATTCTCTCTTTGACACACTGTCACTGTGCAATATCAACTAAGAAATTACTCAGCAGAAGTGTGGCAAGAAACGTACTGTGAAAGTACAAGACCAGACATGGCAAAGGTTTGGGGCAGCCACCCATGTAATCTGTTACTGGCCTTAAAATTAAAGAATTGTAAGCAAGAGTAGTTTACAAGACTAAGTTCAAAACAGAACAGAAATCCAGAGAAAGGGAGTGAGGCTTTATAGGAAGTCTGGAGGAAGTTATGTCATCCACGGGGCCGAGACCTGAAGTGATGTTGTCCTTGTGGCCAGGACCAGAAGTGATGTCGTCCCCAGGACCGGAAGTGATGTTGCCCTTGGGCCGGAAGTGATGTGTCCCAAGTTGAGGCAGCAGTTCCTGGAGGGATTTCCCAGGAAAGGTCTGCAGGAGACTTAGAAAGAGAGTTAGTGCACCCCACCACCCCTGGGCAGATGTGTTACCATAAGTCTTTAAGCCCTTTACCTGCCTCCTATTCACACGTGTGTGACAGTACCTAAAGCAATAAGCCTTTATTGTGCCTCACTGTGACTGTGACTAATCTTTTTATCTTTAGACAAGTAGAAGTTTTTCTTTCTTTTTAGAAATTCTGATGTATATTTATTTTTTATTTATTTATTGATCTTCTGTAAAAGGCTAAATTTCTTCCTTGGGACAAATGCCTTTTTATATCTATCTATTTATCTGTCTATCTATCTATTGTGGTCCCCGGCCGTGAGAGGGCATCCGTCCTGGTTATGTTGGGGGCCTCGGGTACAGGGCTTGGAAGCCCAGCCCTGTAGGGACCCGTGGCCAATGCCAGGCGGCGCCCCGGTGCCGGAATATCCCGTGTGGTACCCGGCCGGCTGGAGCCCAGCCGGGACACCCAGGAGGACCGGAGGAGGGCTTGTGCCTCCTCCAGACCGCAAGGGGGCGATCGCCCTGGTTGTATTGGGGGCCACGGGTAGAGGGCTTGGAAGCCCAACCCTGTAGGGGCCCGTGGCCACCGCCAGGCGGTGGCGCGGTGCCTGAGGAAACTGGAGCCCAGCACTTCCGCCACACCAGGAAGTGCTGGGGGGAAGACAACGGGGGACACCCGGACGGCTTCCGGGTGCACAGCCAGCACTTCTGCCACACAGGGGTGTGTCCAAAGGGGAGTGCCGGGAAGCAGCTGGAGCCCATCCAGGTTCCTACTTAAGGGGCCGCCCCCCTAGTCATCGGCAGAAGTCGGGTGGAAGAGGACGGAGCTGGAGGGAGGACTAGAGGCGGCCAGGAGAAAGGCAGAGAAACTGTATGGCCTGGACATTGGGGGAATCAGTGCTGGAGGCACTGGGGTTTGTTGTGCACTTTTGTAAATATAGACTTTGTAAATAAACGGTGTGTGGTGGAACCATGTTGTCCGTCTGCCTGTGTCTGGGTCCCAGTCCACACTATCTATCTATCTATCTATCTATCTATCTATCTATCTATCTATCTATCTATCTATCTCAACAGTAATAAAAGTTAACCCAAGGCCAGGTTGATATCATAACTAGTCTTGATCAGTGAATTTCAGAAAGATATTATGCTCAGTGAATTTGTTGCATTACCATTTGCCCTTGTTCGTCCAATTATTTACTGATAATTTGGCCAGATTAGGAGAACTTTTTTTTACGGCGTCCCATAATGCTTTGTGAGGTCAGGTTCCCCCAGAACTGTAGCAGCCAAAATTGGCTGGGACCACCCCTCAGGTATATAATGCTGATCATTTGCATTATAGACTGGTTACGAAGTTTGCATATCTCTCACTACATTCTTTCTTCTTTAATCTCACAGAGGTACGGTGATGCAGTGGTTGGTACTGCTGTCACATAGGTCATGTCACCATTTTGGCCACAATGATCAATCCAGTATAGTTTGTAGATATTTCCCTAGCCCAGAGGGACACTTTAAAGATGATTTCACCATTATAGTACAGTCAAATCTTGTTCAGTTAGTCCTTCCCCATTGACTTCAATGCATTTTGCAGAGTTCAGTGATTTTCGTGAACACTTTTGTGATTTCCTCACACTTGAGGCAAAGCAGACACCACGGATTTCATTCATCACTAATGAAAACAGACATCAAACACAAGGCCATGCCACTCATATAGTGACATGGGTATCAATTTGTCATCACCGATCAATTTAAACTTTATATGTTTTGGATGTGGCAGGAAACTCAAGTAACTGGACATAATGTGCAAATTCCAAACAGACTATGACATGTTGCCATTGAATATAGTGCACAAGACAAACTACTACAACACATTAATACAAGTACAGCATAGATTATCCATCCATCCATTTTCTAACCCGCTGAATCCAAATACAGGGTCACGGGGGTCTGCTGGAGCCAATCACAGCCAACACAGGGCACAAGGCAGGAACCAATCCAGGGCAGGGTGCCAACCCACTGCAGGACACACACACAAACACACCAAGCACACACTAGGGCCAATTTAGAATCGCCAATCCACCTAACCTGCATGTCTTTGGATTGTGGGAGGAAACTGGAGCACCCGGAGGAAACCCATGCAGACACGGGGAGAACATGCAAGCTCCACGCAGGGAGGTCCCGGGAAGCGAACCCAGGTCTCCTAACTGCGAGGCAGCAGCGCTACCACTGCGCCACTGTGCCGCCCCAGCATATGTAAAAGTTAAATTTCCCAGCTATGTAAAGGTGTTTATTTGTAGCCATCATACTTGATGGGCTGTCTAAACTTCTTCTAAAAATTCTTCCTAGCATAAAAAAAAATTACAAAGGTAATTCAAACAAAAGTATATTTATTCTGGTTTTAATATTAGTGAGAAAAAATTAGTATAGTTGGATATAGTGTTTTATGTCATTGTCACCGAATACTGGAAATTCACATTATTTTACCAAAATTAAAACAAAATTAAATACTAAAGTGATAAAAGTCCAAAGTCTCCAGCTCATAGTTTTCCCCACTTTAAAAGAAATACAATGTTACTGAACCTAAGATATAAAGCCAGGGCTCCAGAGATATGAAGAAGAAGTGTTAACCACTGTGCCACACAGATATTTTACTTGCAATTATCAAACTTACTTATGCTGAAATATTGTAACACAAAATCATAGTGCCCATCAGAAGTGAAAAACAAGATCTGAATAATGAAGATGCACAAGAAATAATGAAATAAGGCTTGCTGGGCTGCCTTCATGGACAATGTAGCACTGCTTTTAAAAGAAGACAGTGCACAAGATGCAGTGCTGGAATTAACGCTCTCTGCTGTACAACAGCCAACAACACAGCTGCTCCGAAGCACGCATGTCCCCTGCACTTTGTCTTTGTCTGAAGTAATCAGTTGCCAAGCAACAGGTTCTCTCCATCTTGTCTCCCCTGGTTCCTTGAGTGCCTCTGTAGAATTTTCTGTCTGATTCCCACTTTGGACAGCAGTAGTTCAATTTAAGTGTCACAAGAACACACTGCTTTTTGTTCCATTTTTATGGATGCCTTCATGTGTCATGCAGCATTTCAAAAGCTTTCAGTGGGTGGCTTCACCATATAATAGTGATAGAACTAAAAACAAATGGACAATAATTGAGTTATTTACGTGTACTATGCAGGAAGCAGCACAGTGGTGCACTATTTATAGGTGTGTAGGGTCATTGTTGTCACGTGTACAAAGTTACACTGCTTCCTCACAGCTCCTGGGCCCAATTCCTTGCTCATGTACTGTCTCTATTACATTTGCTCCATTGTTGAACAACATGCCGTAGTGGGATTTATTTGGGTTGAAAAAGAAAGTGAAACCTGCCGAAGTTCACCAAATGATGTTGGCTCAGTATGAAAGTGAAAACAGCATGAGTCAACAAAAAGTTTATGAATGATTAGTAGTGTATTATCGTGGTATTTCCCTCTACTTGCCCTTTTACCTGTTTCCTCAAGGGTAAGTGTTCTCGTCAAGTTCGTTATCGGGGTGGTCTACTGTTGCACTTTAAGATGAACACACACACACACATAGATAAACACACACACAGACCCTAACCACAACAGTGCTCCATGAATGACACACACACGCTGATTAACCCTTAGCACTTTAAACCACACAAGAGCTATAGGAATAACAGCCTGTCATTCAGCACTTCAAGAGACTTACTTATTTTTGGCACGGACAACAATACGATGTTTTAGTGATATCTCAGACCTAAATATTACTTTTGGTCTACAAGAATACATTTAAACATAGAAAGACTCAGGACTCTTGACTATAGGCCATTCATCAGCCAAGAATACCTTCTTTCTCGTATTTGTCCCTTCTGTTGAGTAGCGCTCTCACTCTCAGCCTTATAAACCTCGCAGCACAGAAATGATGGCAAAAATCCAGCTGTCACCAGGTGCTCAAAGAAATCTAACTTATTACTTCAATCACTCTAGACATTAAGACAAAGCATTTAAAGTTAAAAGCAGCATGGTATTTATTACAAGAATGATAATAATACCACAAGAACAAAGAATACTAGAAAATAGGTACTGATAGGAAAGTCTGAATATATAGTCTTTAGAAAAAGCTTATGAAAAAGTTACAGATGACAAGAATGAATGTCTCAGGGAGGCGTTTGATTTAGCAATCGATGTTCATGATGCCTTTCTGACGACCAGGGCCATCTTCGTCCGTTCCTCTTCTTCTTTGCTTCTCTCTTCTTCTCTCTTTGCTTCTCTCTAACTTGCTTTTCAAACCAAGGCATATTTATTATGAAATGTCAAGCCTTGGTTTTACAACACACGCACCTGATTGCCTGGCTGTCAAAATGATTGATGAATTAACTACCTGTCCATTTTCCCACACAACAAAACCTTTGATGTACTCTGAGGTATCAGTAGTTCTTCCAGTCCCAGGCTGTAAACCAAATTGTTGTTCCAGATATCCATCCATAAAGTAATCAATAGCCTGAGGTATCAGCTCAGCATTCTTTCTAAACTATGAACAAGTGTTACAAAAGTAAGGTGTAAGGGAAGAAAACCTGCTTTAATTTGTCTTAGTTCATCTGTTGTCTTGTCTTGAACAAAATATAATGGAAACCAAAATGCACAGATTTTATACACCATAACAAGTAGGATGAACAAATGTAACCAATGAAGCTCAATTCTGGTTGACCAACAACTACACACACAACAAGGCCACATCAGAGGACGCCTTTGTCAGAGAAGAACAACGGGTTACTTTAAAGTCTTCTTTTTAAACCCCATGTTAACTTGTCCAAATCAACTGAATGGTACAGCAGTAGATGACATCTTGTTATTCTTTAGCTCTTGCTCTGGGTAGCCATTTACAGGGATTTCCATTTCTTTCTCATGTTTTTGTACCTTACCTCTGGGAGTTTTTTATTTTCTCTCTCTAACCTTAAAAGATGTAATATACATGAAACAGTTTATATTGTACATGAAACATCCTGTAATTGAAGAATGGAATTTTATTCTGGTTTAGAATATGCTTTGCACTCTTTACTGTTAATTAAAGCTGTAGATAATCTGTGAAACCAGTTTAATAAAAATACTACAAGATGGAATTATCTTTCCCTTTGCTCAATTACCATTGTTTTCTGTTTTATTCATTTTGTGTTTTATGATTAGTATTGAATGGCAAAAAATGTAGAAAAAGTGTTTTGAAATTCTCCAACATTGTATGGTAGGACACAAAAGATCTGGGGTCTCATGCACAATGGCGTGTGTAGAATTCACACTAAAACATGGTGTATGGACAAAAGTGGAAATGTGCGTACGCACAAAAAAATCAGATGCATAAATCTGTGCGAACGCAAACTTACATGTTCTTCCGGACCATAAATCACCAGTCAGCGTGAAAAGTAACGCACGTGCACTCACCTGCTGTCCCGCCCCAACTCCTCCCAGAATTACACCTCTTTGAATATGCAAATCAATATAAATAGCCCTTAAGCTCAACGTTCTGTGAAAAGGCAATGACAAAAGCACAGGGGAAAATAGAAGAATTTCAGCGAATACCAATTGGAGGCAAAGAAAAAGTACTATTTATTGGTTTAAACAGGGTTATAAACAACAAAAGGAAGCTGATCGAGTGACATAGAGTGCCGGAGAAACTGGAAAGCTCAAGTTCTCAAAGTCGCACAGTGTCCAAAATAAAAAAAAGTTGTCAGATATCAAAGTTGCCAGGAAAGGGCGAGTCGTAGCCCACCGTCTGAATATCATATGAAAGCTTATTAGGGTACAGAGAAAAGAAAAAAAAATAGGCACACAGTGAGAAAAAAGCTCAAAATGTCAACTTTAATCTTGAAATTTCCACTTTAATCACGTAGTTTATTTTGTCATTAAAGTACAACATCATAAATGTCATCTTTAAATCATTTAATTTACTAGTTTCTCAAATCCCATTGTAACTAAAGTAGCACGTTAAGTTGGATTGTATGTGTTCTTCTATGTGTTCTATGCGTGTGAATCACTACATGCTTCTTAAATGGGCTTTCTCTTCCTCCGACAGGACACAGAATCCATTACATTCATGATATTACAGCTCTCTGAATAATTAAAACACTGAGATGTATACTTGATATTATTTTCATGATGATAGGAGTTAAAGCATGTATTAAACATGGGAACACGGTGTTGCAGTGATAGTGATGAGCTGGCACCTCGTCCAGAGATTGATCCTGCCTCACGCAAGATGCTTGCTGCGCTGTGTGCAACCTTTGATTAAATAATTTATTGCAGCAGTACTGTCTCTTTCAAATGTACTAACCTCCAATTCCTGCCTTTCCTTTTCTTTCTCCAAGTAACCAATCTCCACACGATCAGCTCTGTAATAGATGTTAAGCCATCAGTAAGCTTAGAACACCGATTCCTCAAAACTTCAAGGGAACATTGAAATATCTTCATAGTACATGTTTAATTTTTCCATCCATCTATCCATCCAGTGTCACGCCAGCCCCAGCAAGAATACAGTGCAAGGCAGGAACAATCTCTGAATGGGACGCCAGCTCGTCGCTAGCGCTGCAACACCGTGTTCTCACATGTTTATTTATTAACAATATAGATTATTTAAATGGTGTTAACATTTTATCTGTATAATGTAATAAACATATTTAGCTTTATTTCATCTTAAAATGATATCGTCATCATATGTAAATACGCACTTTACAAAGTGGCTCACGTTGTGCAATATTATAACTGTATCGCAAGTTTACAATGAGGTGATTGTACTTATAAGTACAAACAGTTCTACAAGGAGCACTTGATGGATTGATTGAGTGCATTTATAGTTCTTGGGATGAAACTGTTCCTGAACCGCGAGATCCGTACAGGAAAGGCTCTGAAGCATTTGTCGTATGAGAGCAGTTCAAATAGACAGTATGACTGAGGCAGCATGTGCTAGATGCTGTATACTGATAATCTGATCAGCTGCTGTAGATCTTTGATTCCACACTCAGATACAGTGATATAAATACTCCGAGTGGTGCAGTGAGAGTAATATGGAAAAAGATGATCCGCTGTGGCAAAGCCTAATGGGAGTAGCTTAAAGAAGAAGAAGAAAAAGAAGGTGCAGTGAGAGTAACAATGCTAAAGCAGCTGTGGTATTTGGAATAGTTTGGCTATTCTGTGGACCATTATATTGTTACACTAGCAGAATACCTGTGCTTCGCAGCGGAGAAGTAGTGTGTTAAAGAAGTTATGAAAAAGAAAAGGAAAAATTTAAAAAATAACGTAACTTGATTGTTAATGTAATTGTTTTGTCATTGATATGAGTGTTGTTGTCATATCTATGTATATATATATATATATATATAGTGAAAAAGGCGCTTTATAGCGCCCGACCTGGCACAGACTATGCAGAGGCACATGTTCACACTAAATACTTTTTGTTTTTTTCTCTTCAGCCGTGGGCACACGTCTTCCCCATGTCCCACCGGCCCAACACAGTCCCAAGCACAAAAACCCACACAAACCAACAGTGTAATTAGGACCAGGTGGTTAATCACCTGGAACACTTCCGGGTGGGCTATAAAAGGGCCCAACCACCACAACTCGAGGAGCCAGAGTTGGGAGGAAGGAGACGAAGCTTGCCTGGGAGGAGTGGTGGAGAATTGTGGTTTGTGTTGTGCTTTATTTGGTGCTTTGGGACTGTGTTTGGGCTGTGTGGCACGGGGAAGATGTGTCACACAGCTGAAGAAAAAAATAAAAGTAATTTTACTTTTATACGTGCCTCAGTGTTTTTCTGTGCCGGGCCAGGCGCCTATATAGCGCCTTTTACAATATTATATATAGCAAAATACCCGCGCTTGGCAGCGGAGAAGTAAAAAGAAAAGGAAACATTTTAATAATAACGTAACATGATTGACAATGTAATTGTTTTGTCATTGTCATGAGTGTTGCTGGCATATATACTGTATATATATATATATATATACACACAGACACACACATATATAAACATATATATACACATCATATATATTGTGGAAAACGCACCCCCAAACACAGACAGACTGACACCAGGATGTCTAAAGCACACTCCTTTATTTTATTCTTTCAATGCACCACAATGCCTTCTCTCACCAACTCTCTATTCCTTTCTTCTTCTTTCTTTTCTCACTCAACCTCCTTCCTCCTCCTCCTTACAAGCTTCGTCTTCTTCCTCCCAACTCTGGCTCGTCTACTGGAAGGAGGCGGCCCCTTTTATCATGACCCAGATGACCCCCAGGTGCTCCCTTGACGTCATTTCCTGGTGTGGCGGAAGTCTCAGGAAAGCACCTGGAAGCCCTCCGGGTGACCTTGGAATTACTTCCGACAGCACTTCCTGGGGTGGTGGAAGTGCTGTCATCCAAGCTTCTCTCACTGTCCGGGCACCCCCTGGTGGTGACGACATCCTCTCATAAAGAGCGCCCCAGCTGTGTCCCTGTGGCCCCCAAATAGCCCCGGGCGGCTGCCCTCTAGTGGCCGAGGAAATGTATCGTCCAACTCAGGGACTATCCAGGCGTCCCGGCCGGGCAGTGTCCCCGGTCATCTGTGACAATATATACATATACATACATATATACATATACACATGTACAAATATAGACATATATATATACATATATACACATATATATACACAGTTATATATATATATATATATATATATATATATATATATATATATATATATACTGTACCTGTACACACATACATATATATATATAGCAAAATACCCGCGCTTCGCAGCGGAGAAGTAGTGTGTTAAAGAAGCAATGAGAAAGAAAAGGAAACATTTTGAAAATAACGTAACATGATTGTCAATGTAATTGTTTTGTCACTGTTGTGAGTGATGAGTGTTGCTGTCCCTTCGCTCTTACTTTTTTACTGTTCATCTAATGAATTTACTGAGTATGACTTTACCAAAACAATCATTGATCGGGAATAAAGTATCCATTATTCATAAAGCTTCAATTGGTGATCTGTCTTTCTGCGTTAACCGCATATTTTTTCATATGTCTCAAACCAAGGGGATGCAAGGCTAAAATGTATCAGGAAGAAGTGTACATACTCAGTGCATCTCCTATCGGGAATCGAACCTCGGAAGCCGGCGCTAGAGGCGAAGCCTCTACTATTGCGCCACGGTGTGTGGTTTGTCTATTTGAGTGTAGCAGTATAATTCAGTTTTTGTTCAGCACTCTTTGGAATTGTTGCTTTTTGTCTACGCACTGTGTCAGTTCACGTGAGCCGCTGAATATGGTTTTATATGTCACTCGCTCGCTTCTAATTGTTTCGCTGCCTTCTTAATTATATAATGTTTTATTCAGCTGTTTTTGGAGCTCTTCCTGGTTTTCTACGTACTGCGTGATTACGTGGGAGGCGTGATGATGTCACAAGAAACTCCGCCCCCCATGGCTTTCGAGCTCAACTCCATTACAGTAAATGGAAAAAAAATAGCTTCTAGTTATGACCATTACGCGTAGAATTTCGAAATGAAACCTGCCCAACTTTTGTAATTAAGCTGTAAGGAATGAGCCTGCCAAATTTCAGCCTTCTACCTACACGGGAAGTTGGAGAATTAGTGATGAGTCAGTGAGTCAGTGAGGGCTTTGCCTTTTATTAGTATAGATAATTACAATCAGATGCCTTAAACTAATAAACAATATGCGATTAATTTCAGTGTATATGATAAAGTCGTGTCAGGGATGTTGATCTAAAAAAGTAAGGGAAAACTGGAGCAAAAGCACTGCTTTGATGCTGGGTGCCTCCAGTTTGCAAAACTGAGTGGAGAACTTGCATACGCAATGGTTTGAGCTAGCGTGAAAATGTGTATGGCCTTACGCCAAGTTTGCTTTTTATATATCGCGATGTGAGTGTGGAAACAGGTGTACGTAACATTTTTGTGCATATGCACCATTTATACATGAGTCCCCTGGTCTGTACACCTAGTTTATCTGTTAGCTACACTCACAATACTGATCTGGGCTGCAGTGCTTTTTGCAGTCTCAATGCCTCTTCCTACTCTTAACTGTAGGTATCAAATTTCTTTCAGAAACATTAAAACTAACAGGCCCTCTTCTGATCTTTTTCTGCTTTCCATCCACATTAGATAGTCTTGTTGATCACTATACCTTGTCCCTAGAGTCAGCCCAAGATAAAATAGCTCCTTTAAAACTCAGGGAGGTTTCCTTTAAGCTTGATATGGTTCACACGATCTGTGAGAGCAGTTGGCTGACACTGTGAGAGAGTGTCACATGCGACTGGCTTCACTGTGCATGTCCAGGCTTTCTCTGGCCATCAAAGGGCTTACAGAAATGCATTAACTGCCGCCAAGAATGCATACTTCGGCAGAATGATAGAGTGAGGATTTTGTTCTCTTATGGTTAATAACCTGTTTCATCCAGCACCTGGCCCTACCATTTCTTCCACTGAAAACTTTTAAAAATTACTTCAGGTTCTCTTTGATAAAATTGTTAACCTAGACAACTGAACTAATCCAAGTTCATCTTCTGTTTGTATTTTTTCGGTCTTCTCTCCCCATTCAGCTCATTTCCAAATTGTGTAAGTTTCATTTCCATTTAACATTAAACTTGTCTGAAAGATGAGGCCTACTAATTTTGTACTGAACACCATCCCCACCACACTTAACAAACCCTGCCTCCATGCTATAATCCCAAATGTTATGACAATAATAAATACAAAACGCTGCTGCAAGAGTCCATACACAGATCCACAACAGCAAACGCATGACGCCTGTTCTGCTACACCTTTACTGATTCCCTGTGTCTTGTAGAATTAAATATTAAATTCCAATACTAATCAATAAAGTTTTAGATGTTCACCCACTAAGGTTCACTGATGCTGGCAATCACAACGTTCCACAAACTTACTTGTGCTCTACGGGTGACACGGCCTTCAGCTCTCCTGTGCCAAGTCCCATAAATTAATGAGATCAGCCGACTCAATTCAGGCTTTTAAAAAATGACTTCAAACGTATTTGTTTAGGAAGGCATTGAACTTACCCTGACAATCTCTCAGTTTGCTCTCTCTGTCCAGCTGCCCAACAGGATATGCTTTTCTATTACATACAGTGTCATATTATTTGTTTAGGGTTTTCTTGTAGAATTTTGTATTTTTGTGTTTTTATTATAGTTTATTGTCTATTATTGTAATTCAGAGTTTTGTGTTTCCTGCATTTATCTTGCGTTTTTAGTCCAATATTGTGTATGTGACCGTTTTTCTGTGCTTTTTTCTTTTGTTTATTTTGAATTTTTATGAAGCACTTTGAGAATGAAATAAAATGAGATAAAATTATATTATTATTATTGTTATTCATTGTACTGAACATTCCATATATAATGTGAAAATCTTGTTAAAATAGGGAATATCAGCAGATTATAACAGCTAAAATGATTTACAATACATTATATATTTAAATGTTCAAATAAATAATCAGATAACTAAATAACTTGGAAATAAGCAGTGTATTTATACTAATGTACAAATCAACATCGCTCTTGCAAAAGCACAAAGAAAACATTCTAAATATAGATGCGGCCGACATTGGCACTTACCCATTATCAACATTTAGAGAGATTGCCTGAAGTGATAAATCTTATTAAAAACTGATCTCGCTGCACACTTGGACTCTCAGGCATGCTAATTTCAACTTTCAGCCATCTTTCACTCTTTTCATTTAATTGGAAAGAGTAACTGGGTCAACACTCCTCCACTGACAACTAAAAACCAAGCTATTTCTTCCTATGTGTGAGCCACATGTTTGTTCTAAACATTTCTGAATTGAAGAACAAAAAACCATTAGAAACTCTACACAGGAGAAGAGATAATTCACTCCATCCAGTTCTTTTGGTAAGGCTAATATCTCCTTTTACTGATTATTACATTTACAAGGGTCTTCTATTCAAAAACACCAATGGAATTCATGACTAAGTCCAGTTTTACTTTAGATAGCAGAATTTAATGTGCAGGCACCAAAAGATAAATAATTTGGAAGAATACATGTTGAACAAAAACACATACTGTACACATAATTGAACTGGCAACTTTAAAATTGCTCAGTGTGAGTGAGAGAATTATGGAGTTGGTTCTGGCCTAGCACTGAATGCTGTTTTATAATAGACATTGGCTCCTTGTAACCCTGAACTGGATAAGCAGGATAGAAAATGAACGTATGGAAGAATTGATGGATGGTGGGAAGGAAATAATTTTTATGTATTTTTAAATTCTTATACCCATTTTATACATATGTATGGAATATATACGTACATAAGATGAAGGATCTCCACCAGCCTCCAAAGATGGTGCAGGTTTGAACATGTGATAAGCTGTTTTTGTCACCTTTCTAGCTTTTTCACATTCTATATGATTTAATGATTTTCAAGCCAAACTAAGGACTATAGAAAACCTAAAGGCATGCCTTTGTTAGCTAGACAGGCCCCACTAAATGTAGAATTCAGTTGTCTCTCTGCAATGGATCAGATGAACTATATATATATATATAGTTATATATATATATCATACATATACACTGTCACACTTGTTCACATGGGATCCACTTCAGGGCTCGTTGAATGGCAATTACACTCTGAGTCAGGAGTTGGCACTGTCATTTAATGCTTCTTTTCTTCCTCCCTCTGCAGAACAGATGATTGATAGACAATCAATGACATCACCCCCTGAATCTGCCTCTTCTGCCTTTCATCCCTGAAAGCTGTCTCCAGAGCCATCTTGGAATCAGTCGTTATTTGACTTGCATCTGAAGAAAACTCGTTGCATTTCTTGTGCTTTTTTTTTTGTTTCAAGACCTTTAATAATACAAGGATCACCTTTCAGGTGCCCCGACCCTTTATAATCTCTCTTGTGTATTTATTTAAATAAGGTTCAAAATGTTCTTTGTCAATACTGAAACATCCGAAAACGCATCCGATGTAGACATTTGTTTATACTGGGCATACACACAAACCCGCTGAAGGGACTGTGTAGTGAAAAATTTAGAGGCGCATATTTCTGTGTGCTTCCTAAACTATCAGAGTATTCTCACATCATAGAAAAAGAAAGAAATTCTTTAAGGAGCCACAGCAAATTGCTCCAGTGTCACATGAATCTTCAAAGTCTTCAAAGTCATCTTGATATCTTAAATAAAAGCAAAGCCAATGTTTAAAACATTTTCATTTAATAACAAAGTTCTATATCCATTCGCAAGATGATTGATTATAAGCAATCTGATATGCATCCATCCATTATCCAATCCGCTAAATCCTAAGTACAGGATCACGGGGGTCTGCTGGAGCCAATCCCAGCCAACACAGGGCGCAAGGCAGGAAACACACACACAGACACACACACACACACACACACCAAGCACACACTAGGAACAATTTAGAATCACCAATGCACCTAACATGCATGTCTTTGGACTGTGGGAGGAAACCGGAGTACCCAGAGGAAACCCACTCAGACACGGGGAAAACATGCAAACTCCACGCAGGGAGGACCTGACAATCTGATAGTATCTTGTACAAAACAACATTTATACAACAAACTCAATAGATAGATAGATAGATAAATACTCGTAGATAGATAGATAGATCTGTGGTGGGCTGGCACCCTGCCTGGGGTTTGTTTCCTGCCTTGCACCCTGTGTTGGCTGGGATTGGCTCCAGCAGACCCCCATGACCCTGTAGTTAGGATATAGCGGGTTGGATAATAGATAGATAGATAGATAATAGATAGATAGATAGATAGATAGATAGATAGATAGATAGATAGATAGATAGCATACCCTGTCTAGAGCTGCTAATTAGCTGTATCACAGTATTTTAAACCTATATTAATCCTCCTTTATTCTGTTTCTCTTCTCTGTATCAGGGTATAGCACTTGGTGCTACTGCTCTACTGCCAGGCTACTCTCTTTGGAAAGATTAACGCATCAAAGTGGACGACGTGCACAAACTCCACTATAGGCAACCCAGGAGTAGGTAGGTGGCCAGTTGGCTTAGGTCTACAGGACTGAGACTTTATTTTTTACTTTTTCTTTTACAATTTTAATGTCCACCATTGTCAACTGGCCATAGTTCATCAATTAATTATTCAACAAATATTGATGGTTTTGATTTATGTTTATGTATCAGTTCTGTTTTTAGTAATTAGTATAATATATTCTTGTATTTTAACTGAGAATTCATCACAGCATTCTGCACCTGAATTCAGTGAAGAGCAGTAGGAAAATGAATTGTACTATATTGTATAAATAAATACATACATACATGAATACATTTGTCTATATACAGTATTTGCTTGACTGCATTATGTATTTGTGTCTTTCTCTGTCTTGTAATATTGTGAGGTCAGTTAGCTGCATTCTGCATTCATCCATCCACTTTGTTAAGTGTCTTGTTATTAATTTTGCTATGAAATGCACTCCTCCTTACTGAACAGATTAGGTTTAAGTAATAAACATTGATAAGAGGTTGTGATATGAATTATTTACAATCTGATTTTCATGACGCTATGAATGGCCATGGTATTTATTGCAAAACCATGTGAACAGGTAAGTATTTTGCTTTTTATGCATGTCTGCAGCATTAAAACTTTACAAAATGCAATTGATATGCATACAGGCAAGCAACACGACAAGTGCCATGGAATGCAACTCTTCTATGCTCGTTATGATGGAAACTGTTTTCACCCCTAAATGGTAAATGAGCTGTTATAATGAGCAGGATCCAATCAGGGAAGAGTCATGAAATAAGCACAAAACAATCATAATGCAATTAGAGTATCACTTTTTGGAAAACTCTGCATATGCTCATTCACACCAACATGCTGATACTGCATTTTCAGAAGACTACGACTCTGGAGACTGTTTTTAAATGTCTTCATTTCATGTGGCGAAAATGATGGGGTAGTGTGGATGAAGAAAAATGTGTCCACTTCTAAATAGAAACTCTTCAATGTGGATTGTGCCTTAGTCTGCCAGCTGTTACACTGACCAGATAGCTCACCCCGCCTTTGTTATATTTGCTTTATCTGCAGGTAGGTTATCAGAATCAACATACTTGACAGTAAACTGAATATTCAGATTGGCCAACTCTCAAACATTGCAGAAGTTCAGAGTAGTCCAAAAGGAAATGTAATTGCACAGATGCACACAGAAAAATAAGAGAGTCATTAACTGTAGCGCTATATTAATGGATCAAACCTGAAACATTTTTTCTATTTAATTGAGACCTACTCATGGCTTTTAAATACACAGCTATAAAGCCCAGCACCTTTTACGCTTTCCCTCACTACATTTCCAGCAATTTACTGCGAGGGAAGCTGTGAATCACTCTGAAGGCTGAATGACGTGACCTCCCACGTAGACAATTGTGGACTGCAGACACAAACAACTGACGGGCTTTGGCACCTGTGGCATATCACAATATTAATGTGCATTGTGCTTCTTAAGTAAAGAAAAGGTTCCAGTGCTCACTTTCTAATATTAAATACGTTTTAAAAATCCCAGTTGCCCCCCACTTTTTACACACCCTACCTTTAGAGATCTAAACTTTAATAATTTTATTAGGAATTCTATACATATCTTATTTAGGTTCAAATAATTCAATTCTCAAAATCTTAGCTTCCTTTCATTTTCTCTGCCATATTTGGCTGCCACTTTTGTTTACGTAATTTATAAGATTGAGGTAGCTTGCATGTGTAGTATAAGATGTTTATATGTCATAGAATTAAATACATAAAAATCACAATCAAAAATAAGCCTGATGTCACCAAGAACAGTGACGCTGCTTCTCATGCAGAACATACAAAAGTGTGGCACCTCGAGCCCTGAATTAGGAATTTGACTCAATTAGGAATTTTGAAAAAGAAAATCACTGTGTCGTTAGTTTGTAGTTTGACTCCAAGTGTCCTTCACTATTCTTCTCCAAACAGTACCTGATATATTGTGATGGGATGCCTGGTAATGAAACGGTTCTCTAGAAAGAAACGGTGAACTCAAGGTGGACCTCAGCTCCTTCTTTAGCCCATCCCTTAATGTGCAGTTTTCTGTTTCCTCATCTGTTGGGCTCCACTCACATAATGGCAGGAGTAAGGGGACCAAATGAGGACTCTGAAGTCGTGAGGTTTTGCTTTGTTCATCTTTTTGTATTTTACCACTCTGCTCAGTGTTGCCTGTGCATTGCAAACCCTTTTTTGTATTGAACTCCTACTTCATACAAAACAGTTAAAATTACAATAGCATATTTCAAGTGTGTTATTAATAGTTTTAATAATATACATGGTTAATAGCATACCGTGTTTCCGTGAAAATAAGACAGTGTCTTATATTAATTTTAGGTCCAAAAAAATGCACTAGGGTTTATTTTCGGGTAGGTGTTATTTTTATTGAAGTTCAAAAAAGTAAGGTACATTTATTCCTGTTCAACAATTATATGTTACAAACTACTGGTACGTTAACGTCTGTTCAACAATCAAATCAACATGTACGGTATTCATGTTCTACAAACTACTGAACGAGGGGGTACCCAAAAGAATCCGCAATAGAATCCACAATTCTCGCCTAAAAAAAGGTGAAATGCAGCACCCCTCCCCAGCAGGAAACAAAAGCCCACAGCCGCATGTCGACCACAAAGAATGAGAAGAAGCAAAAAACAAGGTTGAAAGCTGTTCCACACTCACCCACTGCAGCAGGAAAAACGTGCACCCCAAAAGCCCCAGCCAGCGCAGCGCTACCAGTATCACAGACTCCCTTGGGCACCCCCTCCTATGTTAACTCTGGTTTAACAATCCACATGTATTCATGTTATACAAACTACCATATGTTAACTGCTTCTACATTTATTCAAATACAATCATGTCATCTTCTTCTAGAATATCATCATAACTCTCCATATCTGAACCTGTAATTCCTTCCTGGATTTCTTTTGACTCTAATTCCTTTAGAATTAATGGCCCCAATCTCTCATGTGCAGCAATACTGCTCTCCTTAACACTTCTTGTCCAGGTAAACTGCTCGTAGTGCATTGGCAACACAGCTTTCAGTGATTTTATCCCATGAATTCTTCATCCAAGTCACCACCTTTTCCAGCTTAGGCTTCACAAAGTTCCCCTGCTGGTTTCTATCCATTCTGTTTTCAATGTAATCATTGACTTCTTTTCGCAAATGGTCCTTGAATGGCTTGTTTATTGCAATGTCAAGTGTAACCAGGGCAGCTTTTAGGCTAAATACGGCAGCTCTCAGGACAGATGCAAAAATGGCGGATTAGCGGTAGGTCTTATTTTCAGGGGAGGGCTTACATTAGCTGTACTGTACATCAGAAATTACTGCTAGGTCTTACTTTTGGGGAAACACGGTAGTTAACAAATTGTTTATAGTCTGTTAATAAATGTTTTGTTATGGATAACTAAAGTATGACTCTTGTACTTTGACATCTCGTTTGGGTCACATGCTTTAATAATAAACAGAAAATGTTTTATCTGTTCATTATGGCTCCGGACCCTGCTCACACAGGTCTGTAGCCCACATTGACATGTGTAGCTGTTTATGCTGTGCAATCCAATCCAGACGTTTTGCTTTCCCACACAGTAAGCTGATGTCTCAAAATTGTGGTCTTGGTTGCACATAAGCAAAAAAATAAAATCTGTCTAAAAAATATAAAGGAGAGCTGACATCCACCTTCTTTATTTATTCATGTCACAGTTTGTATTTTTTACACTTGAATAACAAGGTGTTGAAAAGAGCTTAAATGAAATCTAGAGTTCATTTGTAATCAACATACAAAATGTAACCACTATCCCCAACCTGGATTAATGGTAACTGCCTTACATTGAAACATCTAACACATTTAATAAAGAAGTTTGCTTCTAGGTCCAAATATTTAGTGCATTAAAAATAAGAAGTTGCAAGGAACCTCTGCACTAGCTGTACCAGACTTTCATAGTAAAGTGTAGCTGAGAATGAACTGAATACAGTACTCATTCAAACATTCTAGTCCTGTTTGTCACACAGGCAAGATTTTAAAGAGGAGAAAAATAACACACACATGCAGAAAAGTAAAGATTCTTCAAACACTTGTGGTACATGGCCGGCCGTTCATCCTGGCCAATATCCCCAGGCCGCCAGATGGAGTCCTCCTTGCAGCATAGAGGTGCCCCGAATGCAAGCAGGGAATTATGGAAAGTGGACTTTTAATGCACAGCCCTGCTGGATACCATGGGGGCCGCCAGGAGTCTCTAAAGCGAGGCCCAGAGACTATTTGCCTTACGCCCAGGAAGTACGTCAGAGTCATGTGGACAAAGGGAACAATGTGCTTCCTGGGTGAAGAAAAAGAAGGATTTTTTATCTGACCCGGAAGTGTTCCAGGTCACATGGACAGAGAGAGTGAAACGCTTCAGGGTCAAGGAGTATAAAGGACTGTGAGAGATCCCAGACAGACAAGCTGAGTTGGGAGGCAGGGTGGCTAAGCGTCTGGGAGTGGAGGATTATTTTATTTGAGAATTGTGTATTGATTATTGAGAATTGTGGAGAGCAGTGTGCTTTGAGCACTTATTTATAATAATAAATCTTATTATTGGACTTTTACCTGGTGTCTGAAGAGTGGTCTGAGGGTACAAGGGAGCGAGAAAGCCTCTAATCTGTCATAGTTGGCGTAGCCAGCAGGATTCTCTGGCCGTCGGTTTGGCAGGGGACCTGAATTAAAAAAAAAAAAATTTACTGTGGACAGAACCCTAAGAAGGCAGCATCAAGACATGCAGAAAAATCGCCAAACCTTACCTTTTACCAAGGACGTCATGGGAAAAAAGACCAAGCAGAGTGCCAGCAACAGCAGGGGTCTAGCACTTGGCATTGCCTGCGCTCAAGACAAGCCATGGAGCGGCTATGCGTATCGGGAGAAGCATCCGGATGAGGACGACTTCAAGGAGGTATGTGCCGGGGAAGGATTTGAAAATCTTTTTAAAATAACACATGTTGTCCTGTGCACATACATACCAGATGTCCATCTGAAGGTTCTGTGGGAGGCAGAAGGAAAACCAGAAGGCGATGGCGCGCTCTCGTTCAGGCGAATGAATAAAACGCAAGACTTCCTCATTACGGGTGCCGGCGAGGGACACGTGACCTACCACGAGGGATTCCAGGAAGGTGACATTCCATGTCCAGCTGTTTGTGGCTTCGCCCAAGAAAAGAAGCACCGCTCTCCCTACCAAAAGGTAAGGAGGTACGGGAAATTACTGATTGGTCCGTCGATAAATTGAGACAGACGGATCGCAGTCAGCTAAAAGCGACACCGCGGACCTCCGAAAGGAACTGCAAATCTCAGGCTCCCTTGCGGAACCCGTCAGAGCACGTGCCAGGAGCGGGCATGCTGATTGGCTCCCAGCCGGAGGGTAAGGCTAGTGATGGCTCGAGTCTGCCTCCAGCTAAATTAACCAACTTTTTGGATGTGTGCAAGCTGGAGAAGTTGCTTCAGGCCTTGCACAATTTCTTACAGGCTGTGGAAACAATAAAGAAGATTGTTGGAGATCTGGGAGCAGCGGCCGAAGCGCCTTTAAAAAAAGGTGAATGAATTTCTACGGTGATTTGGTCAGGAGTCTCCCATCATGATTGATTTGGCGGTACAGGTGAGTTTTACCAGTACCGTTTATAAGGAAATAGGGACGCAGAGTGACACGGGCCCGCGTTTAATCCATAGCGGGTGCCAAGTGGATGCGTGCCCTGCAAGAGAGGCCGAAACATTTACAGAGTGGCTGGGGGAAGGGCCGGTCGAGCCGGAGCAGCAGGATGGTGCTGTCTCTCGGAGCGATTCCATCCTAAAGACCCTGACCTGTGGTATTAATAAATCACATGGCTTGCAGACAGTAAAAGGGCTCTCTTTCACTAATAGAGAGACCAAAACTGTGGACAAGCCCCAGATTAAACAGGAGATCCCAAGAATAAAGAGGGGGTCTCCTGACAAAAATTAAGCAGCAAGCTTAGAGTATACAGACAGCTGTAGAACCCTCCTCAGCGAGAAAAGGCGTGGAGACTGATTTCCCTGAGTGCTTTCAGCATCGCAGATGGAGAATTCCGGGAGGACAGAGACGGTGTTATGGATGCCGACTGCCGGGCCACATTTGGCACAACTGTCCTTGGAGAACGGGGGATAAAGTGGATCACAGTTATGAAATTCCCCCTAGGTTCTCCAGGGACTACTTCAAAAAGCACAGCCAAGGTCCGACCAGAAGTCCATCCTGGCTGAAGACGACCCTCGCGGGGCTAGATGCTCTAAACCACGGTTTTTCACTGGGGGGGGAGTATTGTGGTACATAGTCGGTCGTTCATCCCGGCCAATACTCCCAGGCTGCCAGATGGAGCCCTCCTTGCAGCACAGAGGTGCCCCGAATGCCAGCAGGGAATTATGGACAGTGGACTTTTAATGCACAGCCCTGCTGGATACTATGGGGGCCACCAGGAGTCACTGCAGGAAGGCCCAGAGACTATTTGCCTTATGCCCAGGAAGTACGTCAGTGTCATGTGGACAAAGGGAATGATGTTCTTCCTGGGTAAAGAAAACGAAGGATTTTTTATCTGACCCAGAAGTGTTCCAGGTCACATGGACAGAGAGGGTGAAATACTTCAGGGTCAAGGAGTATAAAGGACTGTGGGAGATCCCAGACAGACAAGCTGAGTTGGGAGGCAGGGTGGCTAAGCGTCTGGGAGTGGAGGATTGTTTTATTTGAGAATTGTGTATTGATTATTGAGAATTGTGGAGAGGAGTGTGCTTTGTGCACTTATTTATAATAATAAATCTTATTATTGGACTTTCACCTGGTGTCTGATGAGTGGTCTAAGGGTACAAGTGAGCGAGAAAGCCCCTAATCTGTCACACACTGAACAAATGAATGGCATAATGTCCACTTACTCATAAACCCTAGAGAGCAGCCCCACCCCACATCATGTTGCACCTGAGTTGACTGAGATACTGAAATCATAACAGAAAATTGTTGAACCCACTGACAGCATTGCACACCAGACTAGAGACAAAGGCAGCAGTCCATGACATGGCCCGGCCGCACACACTCACACAAGGCTACAGTGGATTGAGAAAGTATTCAGACCCCTTCAATTTCTGAACTTTTCATTTTGTTGTAAATTTGATTTTAAATGGATATATTTGCCATCAATTCTATGCTCTGATCTGAACCGCAGACCCTCTAAACTTCTGTATATAACAAGTCAGGACTCACTGAGCTGGCCCAGAGTCTGCAGCAGTACATGGAGCCTGGCAGCTCCTGCCTCTTTTATAAACACACTAATTATAAAGATTGACATTATTGATTAAATATATCAGTGAGATCTGGCTCATAATTTACATTATCCTAATTACTGTTACTAATTTAATTGAAAATAATATTGTAAACAGCTTCTCTGGCCTTCAGTTTAGAGTTAGAGTATTGAGAAACTGCAAGTTGTCTAGCTGCTTTTAACAAGACCACTCCAGATAAGGACATATCTCCACAGTAAAGGTTATCTGCTTTATTCTATTCTTGTAGACTAAGCAGGTATAATTAAGCCATGTACTGACTGCTTACTTTGTAGCTTCAAATATCTGCAAACAATGGTAATGCTGATGTCATCCATTGATTTCACAGTCCTGGCTCCTGGCTAGTTTTAAACTGAAATAAGGTGCATTTTTCATGTGCCTCCTGGTCTGAAATGGTCCACGTTCAATGTGTTGATAAATTCTCAGTTTTTTAGTGAAAGTTTGATCAAAGTGAATGTCCTTCAGATGTTGCTGTAGGATAAAACTGTATTAACCAGATCAGTAAAGGCTGTTTGCAAAATGCTACAGAACATCTCAGCATTCCTGACAATACCATTACAGATTTGGAAGCCATCCATAGTCATCTATTTATAAATACATTTAATCTTTGCAAACAAGGGAGGACATCTAGCGGCCTTGATTATTGCAAAGTAAATGCATTAGCGAGCTAACAGATGGGCAAATTCTGCTCCTCATGAAATAAATTATTTTCCTGTTGTCAAGATTGTTGACCTTAGCTGGAATGGCTTTTAGTTTTACTGAAAGTCCATTCTGACTTACTGCACTTAATTATTTTGATAGAGAGGAGCCATAAAGTCTTTTACTTTTCTCAGATGATGTTGGTGTTGCATTTGGGTATTTTATTTAAAAAAATGTAGGTTTGTGACTAGAGGGACAAAACCGGTCAAGAGTGTATTGGTCTATGGGAGTGCAGACTTAATATTGTTTGATATCCAAGAGAAAAGGTTAATAAAGTAAGTTTTAAAAGGAGTGGAAAATGAGCAGTATTCTCTTCCTGGTCCACCCCATACAATCTATTATTACAGGTTTAATTATATTATTTATAGAGTACAAATGTCAGAAACACATATCTAAACTTACTAATGTTAGCACATTCTGTTTACATGGCACCTTTCCTATTCTCGAAAACTTGAATGTACTTTGTTCGACCTTTCCCTGTGGTCTGTTTCAGTAAAGCCTATGATATATTAGATGACTTTTGCAGGGATTTGCCGTCATAGCTTTCATTTACATAATCATATCGAGTCGGAGGCAGTCAGTGGCGCACAACCGTGAAGCCTACCACCTTATTTGACATACCCAATGACTGAGACCAACTAGTTTGGCCCTCGCTACGATAAAATCAAACAGGTTTGATTTTCTGTATAGTTGAAGGGGGGTGGTGGGGGTTCTGTTTGCATGAGAGCGGACAACCAATGAATGCTCATCCAGAAGTACAATGCACAGTAGGCACTTATAAGGAATAAGGAACACAGGAGCTTTGGACCTCACAAACAGAAGACACGATTCTCTGTCTGATGTCTCTTGTTTTAGATACAAAATGGAAAAAAGCAGAAAAGGGCTGAGAGTGGTGTTAAACTCAACACAGCTGTTAACCCTTCCTACAGCACCAGCTCTGCTAGGTAGCATGCTGTTGGCTGTCAGGAAAAGGGAAGAGCACATCTGTGCTGGAAGATTAGGTCACGGTCGGTTAAAGTGATATAGGCAGCAATTTCTGTTTGTGTAATTTCACATGGTGCAGTGATGAGATCAGCGACTGCTGTCTGAAAATTTGATATACCCCATGACAAAAAGTTGTGTAATGCAACATTGGCTTTATTCAGAGTAAACAGGGTGAACATGGTGACACTGAGATTGTTGCAGTTGCCTCAAGACTGAAAGGTTTTGGCCTCGGTTTCCAGCCCAACTCCAGTCTACATGGACTTTGTATATTCTTATTATGCATTTTATTGTAGACTAGACATTAAGCCCGTTACAATAACGGGCGCTAGAACAGTAGTGCATAAACATTAGTAGGAACAGTCTATATTAAATGGCAAGAGACCTTGTATATGGCTGTAATATGCGTCACTGTATTGTGTGCCTTTAATTATCTCTCTCTGTAATACTGGTTTGTATTCCCGTAAAACGCCTGTAATTTTGTCTGACAGTAATACAGTGGAACCTCGGTTCACTACCATGTAACCTGATTTGGTCATGAACCGAAGTAATTTCCCCCATAGGATTGTATGTAAATACAATTAATCTGTTCCAGACCGTATGAACTGTATGTAAATATATATTTTTTTAAGTTTTTAAGCACAAATATAGTTAATTACACCATTGAATGCACAGCGTAATAGTAAACTAAATGTAAAAACATTGAATAACACTAAGAAAACCTTGAACAACACAGAAAACTAACACTGCAAGAGTTTGCGCTATAGCCTTACGACCCGCTCGCTAAAAACACTTTTTTTAAATGAGTTTTAAGCACAGGGAAAAAAATGAACATTTGAAAAATCCGTAATTTAATAAACAACCAAGAAAAGTAACATTGCAACAATGCACGCTCGCGCCTGTGTGTGCGTGTGTGTGTGTCTCTCGCGGGCCTGCGTGTGTGTGTCTCTCTTAAGCATGCACCTCTGTGTCTGTGTGTCTCTGTCTCCTGTGTGTGTGTGTGTCTCTCTCAAGCTTGTGTGTGTGTTTCTGTCTGTCTGTCTGTCTGTCTGGCACGCGCCTGTGTGTGTGTGTGTGTCTGTCGCGCACGTGCCTGCGTGTGTGTGTGTGTTTTGCACGCGCCTGTGTGTGTGTGTGTCTGTCTGTCTTGCGCGCGCCTTTTTGTGTGTGTGTCTGTCTCGCGCGCACCTGTGTGTGTGTCTGTCTCGTGCGCCTGTGTGTGTGAGTGTCTTGTGCACGCCTGTGTGTGTGTGTGTGTGTGTCTGTTGCGCGCGCCTGTGTGTGTGACTGTCTCGCACGCACCTGTGTGTGTGTCTGTCTCTGCATACAGGGAAATGCACATGAAGAGACTGAACGTGTGGCCCCGCGCATGCACTTCACCAAAAGACACACACACACAGACACCTGGACGCACTCAGGGGTTTTATTAAAGAGGATACATTATCTCAGAAACATTCATGCTAGATTAAATAGCATTTTGTAATTATGAATTTAAGTGAGCATGTCCGGTAATAAACCAATATTCCATCCAGCATCGTTTCGTGCCTAATAAATAATTTTGGCAGTTCTTGATTTGTTTTTTTTTCCATTTTCAGAATTTTTGTTTGTATATTTCTCACATTCCACATTCCATGACAAAAACTGGATTCCTTTGGTACTATGTCACTTCAGAGAAGTCTTCGGTAACGCCAGTTTGACTTTGTGTAGAAAGAGTGGTTGCTAATGGAGTCCCAAATGAGGCACATTACCTGTAGTCGAGGAAGCGTCAGTTATGGCACTACGGCCATGTGGTGCAATTCCCCGTGGGTGATCCAGCTCACAGGATCCTCATTGTTGAGGATGCTAGTGGCTGGACCAGGTCAAGGGGACACCCATGTAACACCTGGCTGTGTCAGATAGACTGGGCCATGTGTCTGCCAACTGGAATCCCGAGCTGTTTCATTGTGTGGTCAATACCAGTGCATGCTTCCCAACCTGGCCAAATATTTCTACTTGTTTACTAGATTTATCCTTATTTTACATTACACTTTTAGTATGGTCACTGGCAATTTCTGAATGTTGTCGTTTGGCCACAACCATACTATTAGTGATTGCAATGTCTATTGCCGTTCACAGGTGGTAGAGATCATGCGTCACTCCTCGTACTGGAAGGTGATTGTTGAATTCAGGAAGGCCCATGTTCTCCACACCCCACTGTGCACTGAGGCCTCTGCAGTGGAACTGGTCAATAGCAACAAATTCTTTGGTGCGTACTTGGCTGCTGACCTTACTTGGTCAATTAACACCATCTGCATAGAACGTCTGTCAGCAGGTGATGAAGGTAAGCCTACCTTCCCAATTCTCACTACATTCTGCAAGGACACCATTGAGAGCATTTTGACCAGCTGCATCAACGTCTGTTTTGATAACTATAGTTTCTCTGACCATAAGTTCCTATGACTGATAGAGCACACTGCAGAAAAGATTGTTGGGACCTCTTTGTGCTGCATTAAAGTCATCATTATAAAGCAATGCTTCCTCAAATTCTATAGCATTGTGAAAGACCATTCCCAACCCTCCCATGATTTCTTTGCCCACTTCCATCTGGCAGAAGTTGCTGTAGCATCAAAGCCAGGTTATGCAACAGCTTCTGCCCCTTGGCTATCAGTACCCTGAACTCTGTGCAACCCTCCTGCCCTCTGATCTGCTCCAAGAATCTTTTTCATATGCAGTACATTTGTTACACTTGTTGCTATTGTTAGTAGCATAAAACGTCACCATTATACTTATCAAATTTTGACAGATGTATGTCCCGCCCCCCTGGCATTTCTGGTACCCAAAAGATGTGTTAACGCTGGCCAGGACACAGACAGACAGACATGTTGTTCATCACCACACACTGTTTATTTACACTATTATTTACAATATTACCGTGCTCACAAAACCCCAGTGCCTCTTGCACCGATTCCCCAAAGTCCAGGGCTCACAGTCTCTGTGCCTTTCTTTCCTGGCCGCCTCCAGTCCACTCTCCAGCTCTGTCCACTTCCACCTGACATCCACTGCTCACTGAAGGGAGGCGGCCCCTTATATATGATTCCCGGACGAGCACCAGGTGTTCCCGGCATTCTTCCCTTGGCCACACCCCAGCGTGGCGGAAGTGCCGGCTGTCCTCCCAGCAGCTCTCCGGGTGTCCTCCAAAGTCTTCCCCCCAGCACTTCCTGGTGTGGCGGAAGTGCTGGGCTCTCGGGATATCCAGGCACCGGGGCGCCGCCTGGCGGTGGCCACGGGTCCCTACAGGGCTGGATTTCCAAGCCCTTAACCCGAGGCTCCCAACATAACCAGGACGGACGCCCCCTCTCGGGGACCACAGATGCCGCCTGGTTAATGGGTGTTCCCACGCTCTGATCTCTACTCGTTGTCGGGCGATGTTTGACAATCTTGGCATTGGTCCTAAAAATGGGCTGGTCAACTGGGTAAGCCAAGACGGACCTTCAGGGACCTGTAAGGTGTCAAAAGGTAAGTCAGCAATGGGGCAGAGCAGGCATCCTGCTCCTATGTGTGTACAGCGCTGGAATGTATAGAGAGTACAGAAAGCGTGAGTGACAGACCCAACTTTATTGAATGATTCAAGGGCACACACAGTTTGCAAGATACCAAGGTGGTTTAAAACAAGAGTTCCCAAACTTTTTTTGGCCGCAGACCCCTTTACCAAAAACTTTTAAAACCGTTGACCCCCTATTCATTTACTTTACTTACTCAAATTAATACATTTATACAGTGCTCATATTAAAATATTTTACTAGATATCAAACTTTTCATTTTAATCACTTGTAATTAATGATTGAAAAAGATAAAAGGACTACGGAATATGGCATTATCTTGTGCAACATTTAATATCGAAACCTGCATTAATGAAAATTAAAGCAAAAAAATATGAGCAGAGTTTTTTTTATATTTTTGACATTTATGAAATAAATATGTAAATTCAAAATAAGTACAAATAGTCCAAGCTGTACTGTCTGCATTTCTTTTTGGTTCAGTCATATTATTATCTGAAGAAATAAAATTTTTATTAGCAAAAATTTCGACAGCCCCTGTGATAAAAAAAAATAATAAAATATGTACTTGAATCAGAAGATTTTTGTTCAAACTCGAATAAATAAACTGTGTCCTCTAATTTTCTTTTTCGTAGTACCGCTCCTCAATAAATAATTATATTCAAAGTTCAAATCACAAATAAGTACATGTCACATCAAACGAACCAATTTATAGTGTTTTATAAAAGCATGACTGTACAAGACTGATAGATTCTGCTAATATCTAATATCCGTCGTCTCGTCCCACCATGAGCAAGTGCGGACATGCAATGGTTTTTCATGTCCTCATTTGCTTTGATATGAGTACGTTTGATAAGACGATGCACAGACATGTTTGTGCTACATGTATTTTCATGCATTCTTACGTGTGACTCTTTTAATGACACATTTTACCTTTTCCTTTGCAATTTTGGTATGTAATGTGTTTTTATCAAAAACGTGTTTTTTTGAATTATTTTACTCCTTAATTAGGTACCTATTGGAATCATAGATATTTTGAAATAACAAACAAATAGCAGTAGTAAGGGGGTCTTTTTTTGCAGTCGTCGACCCCCATATTTTTTTATTGAAACTATCGACCCCAGGGGGTCAATATCGACCACTTTGGGAACTCTTGGTTTAATTCCAAACATAGCAAATAAAAATTCCAAACATAGCAAATAAGACGTGCTCTTCGCTTTCATAGTTACACACTGTGTGTTATACATTAAAATTGTTTAAAAAGTATGATTAAAGCCGGAGAAACAGCAGGAAAATATTCACACAAGTTTATTTGTATACAGATCAGTAACCCATTTGAAAAGAAACAAAACACAAGAATTGTATACAAGTATGAGAACACAATCAAATTGCAAACCAGGTTCAAACCCATCAGTGAGCCGGTAATACACCTAAAAAAAGTGTTTAAGCCAGCACATGCTTTATATATTTGTTACACAAGCCTATTTTCTCTGTTTGGAATAGAGCTGGCCACAAAAAGCTGGTCTTCACAGGCTGAATCAGCTGCGTAAGCATCAATGGGTATCTCTCCATGCTCAAACTCTGCAATAACATCATCCACATTTCTCTTGATAGATTTGTTGTTTTTCTAGCTGTAGTTATTATTTGTTTGTTATTGTATATTTACTTACCTAATATTTCTTCATTTATTAATTTATAGTATAGTATAGTACATTTCTTTACCTGTCTTTCACTTGTCCTGTGTTTATGTATATTTTGCACTGCGGTCTTGGGGAATGTTATTTTGTTTCACTGTATGTTGCAATACAGTGTATGAATGGTATGACAATAAAGCCAATTAACTTGATTTGATTTAATTTAACTTAGGTTAAATAAAGTTAGATAGGTGATATCCCCAGGCAGCACATATGCGAACACTGTGTCTCTCAGAAAATGTAGGAGAAAACAAACAAGTTAGTGTTTAGATAGTTTTGCAGCAAACCCTTCACTAAGGCTTTGTTTTATGTAATGTTTTTGATGATCGCTTACATTTTGTGCACAATGTGTTTCTCTGACCCCAGTCTGTTTATGCCTGTCATTTTATTTTCACAATTTCCCAGTCACTCTTTTGGCATTCTTGTGATCTTGGTGAAAATAACAAGACAGATAAAAAGAATAAGATAGACGCTGGCTGTCAGCAATTCTTAATTGTGAAAAGCAAATACAAAAAAATATTGGATGACTTTAATGATGAAGGTAGAAAGTATTTATTTTTAAATCTTTTTGTGGAAAAAACTTTCCTCTTTTTTGAGAGAACTCATTCACCGCAGCCACATGAGAATGCAGAACAATTCTGTCTTTACACATAGATATGCACAAATGTCTCAGTCCATGGAGTGAGCCATTAATTCAACAATTCATTCCCTTGGTCAGGGATGCCAGGGGCAACAACCCGGCCGGGACACCTTAAGGGACCGGAAGAGGGTCAATGCTCACCCTGGATCTGCTTTGGGGGCCACGGGTAGAGGGCTTGGAAGCCCAACCCTGTAGGGACCTGTGGTCACCGCCAGGGGGCGCCCCATGCCTTGGGGACCCTGGACTTCAGCACTTCTGCCACACCAGGAAGTGCTGGGGGGAAGAAGAGAAGGGACACCCGGAGAGCTTCCGGGAGAACAGCTGGCATTTCCGCCACACTGGGGCGTGTCCAGGGAGGAATGTCGGGACACACCTGGAGCTCATCCGGGATGATATAAACGGGGCCGTCTCCCTTCATTCGAGGCTGGAGTCGGGTGGAGGCAGGATAAGGCAGGAGAAGAGAGAGTGGAGACGGCCCGAAGAGAAGGCATTGTGTGGCCAGGACTGTGTTGGGGTTCGTGTGTGCACTTTAACTTGTAAATATTAGCTGTATAATAAACGTGTGGTGGTGATGAACGACATGTCCGCCTGTCTGTGTCCGGGCCGCGTCCACACCTTTTATACTTTTCTTTTACCTTACATTATCTAATACATCACATTATCTAACTCTTAATATGCAGAATTCTATCATCTTAACCAGTCAACTATAGCCCCCAGTAATTTTGTATATATGTCGATTCTTCCATTATTCTAAACATTGCTTCATTAATAGGTGTGTCCTATGGGTTCTCCTATTGATCCACCTATTGGGGTGTTTAGTCTTTCCCCCTATTTTGGCTACACTTTCTAAAGGGGTGTTCAACACTCGTTTGCTTCATTTTAACCTTAGTATTTAAGGTTGGTGGCTCCTCTAAGATGAGGCAGACCTCACGTGCTCAGGCATTAAGTTACGTTTAGTTAACCCTTTAGTTCCTTTCAGTCCTTTTCCAATGATTTAATTATGCATTGTTACAACTTCATTTATGTACACACTGTAATAATTTGTCAAAATTATACTGTATATTAACTAAAAATTTCATAATCTTTACTAACAATTCAGTGTTACCGTATTCATGTGTGTTATCTCCTACCTTCATGTTGATTGGCTACTCTAAACTGAGCTGGACTAAGCCGGAGTGAAGACAACCATTAATATGGCTTCTGGACTGATATCCCTTCCAGGATTGACTCCTGTTTTGTACCCGTGGCTCTTGGGACACAGTGGACTTCATTTTATTGAAACCCTGAAGTGGATAAAAGAAAAATGTTATGTGCCACATGAAAACATCCACAATCATATATTCAGACCACTAATATCACGAATATAACATTTCTCCTTAGTTTTGTTATGTGTGGTATGTAAGTGACATCTTATCTTGATTCCCTACAGTTTTCCCTGAAGAGGTCAGTACATAAGTGCAGAGATTGAAAACAGCAGCTTGAAAAATGCAAAAGATGACCTCAAAGTCCATACCTTAGGAATAAACAGGAAAGTTAAAAAAAATAAATAAAAAGCCAAAAAAGGAGAACCAGCATGTGGTAAAATCATAAGCCGCTGTTGAACTGGCAGACTCTAAGCTGCCCCGTGACATCCTGCAGTTATGTTGTTTTTTAAATTTAAATCCATGTTTAATCAGACTGAAGAGGACCTTACTAGTGGTTCTATTTAAGCCTGAGAGTATAGAATTTAAGAATTTACTAATCTCCAAAACTAAAACTGAATTAATGCTGGTCTTTTAAAAGAATAACAATTGACATTTGTTTTTATCTGTATTGTGCTATCTAGAGATGGAAAAAATGAATTGTAGGGCACATTTATAACTGTTAAAATCTTTATCTTGGTGCCAAGAATGGCTAATGTTATGTTTAATAATATCTAAGAGCGGAAAATACATTAGACAAGTGGCAGTTGCATGGAGCTGAGAAATTGAACAGCTGCCTCTGGCTAAAGTGTGACAGATACGTTAACAGACCTAGCCGGAGGGCTCTCGAGCTGATTTACGGTAACACTGAACAGCTAATCATCAGATGATTCTTATTTGTTCCAGCAAACAAGCTGCGAAGGCACACAAACTCCTTCACCATTCCAGAAATATGATCATGCAAGAGTTACTGACACCAAACTCACTTCTTCCCTGGCCCTTAACTTTAACTGGTGATGTTGCTTCACCGGCCACTGCTGCTCTGACTCAGGTTACAAGGGCAGAGTGCGTCAAAGAACACTTTGTTATTTATAAGCACCATTTACAGAAAATTAGAAAGTAAAGTTAGAGTTGACATTGTACTGATCATCTCAGAATAACTTGAGCGAGAAGCTCTGTGTCAATGCAATGCCTAAACTTTTCTTCTCTCTACACCAAGTGTGTCGAGCTCCAGGCCTGGAGGGCCGCAGTGGCTGCAGGTTTTCATTCTAAACATCTTCTTAACTGGTGGCCAGTTATTGCTGATGATTAACTTCTTTTGCCTTAGTTTTAATTAACTTGAGTAAGACCCCTTAGTTGTTTCTTTTAACTTAATTAGCAGCCAAACAATAATGAGACACAAAACGAAATGCCAGATGACCAGCTCACTTGTGCCCTTCACACAATATCTGAAAATAAAGAAAGGTGAAGGTGATCTCTCAGGTCACCAAAACATTTTGACAATGTTCTTAGTAAAAACAGAAAATCGACAGTTTGGAAATGTCTGCTGTGGCAGAATCAGAGCAGCAACAAGCCATGGAATTAAATAACAGGTTTAATTAACAGCAAGAATCGGGTTCTCATTAAGAAACTGGTTGGAGTGAAATTGATTGGAGTTTGAAGCCCCAGTTTAGCTAGTCATCTGTTGGCTCGTTTCATGTCTCATTTCTATTTGGCTTGTCATTTAATAAAGAAAATAATCAATTCAGAGGACTGAATCCTTCAAAACAGGGCTATTAAAATGGTGGGAAAAGGAGTTAATTAGCAGTAAAAACTGGTGACTGAAAACTGGTGCTGGAGATTTTATGCTGTATGTACAATTCAAAAACTCATCCTCAAATTTAAGTTCTGTTTTAAGTTCAAGTGTGTTTAATTTGATATGAAGTACAATCTGGTTCTCATTTGTATATCTCTCATATTATAATAACAGCAGACAATGAATACAAGACAGATAATGAATGCAATACCAGACGCAGATGACAGGTATATGCTGTACCAAAATAACACAACAGGTATGGTTATGCAGTTGACAGAATGAGTGGCCCTCGAATAGTGATGAACAAAACAGCACACAGGTAATTTCGCAATTGTGAAACATGTAACTCACGGGGAAAAAAAAAAACTTTTTGGAAGTTTTAAAGGGTTTTTGGAGTGGAAAATAAAGAATACCCTTCCCTAAAGCCTTGTTTACAATTTTGTGTTTACCTGTGCTCTTTTCCGCAGTTGTATAATGCAGGTGGTCACCTGCACACCAGGAAAAACAATGTGACATGCTGCATATTTTCCATACAAAGACGCACTGAAATGCACCATTGTGTACATCACCGTGTTTTCTCCGCAGGAAAACTAACTATATGGAAAGCCACCTGCTGCACCCTACTCCACAAGCAGGCCAGCTGTTACCTAATAACAGTCCTTGCATTTTCTTGATTCCTGAAGATGGTATGTCACTCCATGTGTGGTGGAGCTTCCGGTTAGTTTTCTGTCTCCAATGCATCTTTATGATTGCAATCACCAGAGGCCTCATGTATAAATGGTGCATATGCACAAAAATGTTGTGTACGCCCGTTTCCACACTCACATCATGATGTAATAAAACTAAACTTGGTGTAAAGCCACGCACATTCTCACGGTAGGTCAAACCATTGCATTTTCGGCTCAATTTTACAAACTGGCGGTACCCAGCATCAAAGCAGTGCCTCTGTTCCTGTGTGGTTTCCCTTTATTTATTTGAATCACATCCCTGACGCAGCTTTATCAAACTTCTTTTTTGTGTCGGGCACTGATCTTGAACTTTCGATCAGCTTCATTTTGTTGTTTATACAACTGCTTAAACCAACAAATAGTACATTTTTCATTATTCGCTGAAATTCTTCTTTTTTCCCATGCTTTCGCCATTGTCTTTCCACAGAATGCTGTACTTAAGGGAACATTTATATTGATTTGCATATTCAAAGAGGCCTAATTCTGGGAGGAGTCTGGGAGGGGTAGCAGGTGTGTGCATAAGCGTTACATTTCACACTGGCCAGGATTTATGCAGCAGAAGTGCATGGAAGTTGGCTTACGCACAGTTTTGTGCATGTGAATTTTATTGTGCGTACAGACATTTCGACTTTGTCCATATGCCATGTTTTAGTGCAAATTCGATGCACAGCGTTATGCATGAGGCTCGGACTGTAGAATAATCACGGCCCACGGCTGACAGCTCAATAAGAAGTCTACACATGGCAGGACAGGAAATGAGTTTGGTAGTTTCTATTAACTAGATATCTTTATTTAAGTACTAAATATCAGACATATTCACATGGAAATAATGCATTTAAATCCTTCCAGGCAGAAGTAAACACCTGTCTTCTTGTGAAAAGGCACAGATTTAACTGGAGCAAAACAGAATTTATTTTCTAATCTTTTTTGCACATTGAAATGTTGAGTTTCACTGTAAATTCAGTTTTACACAAATCATATTGCTAATTCTGTTGATTGGATTTATGACCTAAGCCGGAAATCTTTCCTTGAAACTAATGCTGTGAGTGTTAATAGTCCTGTGCGGTAGGATGGCTAAAGTCTTTTATAATATTGTTTAAAATTTTAAACCAGGGGTGGGCAGCATCGGTCCTAGAGGGCCGCAGTGGCTTCAGGTTTTTGTTCCAACCAAGGTTCTTAATGTGAAGTCAGTTATTGCTGATGAAGCTCTTATTGCTCAAGTGACATTTTTCTGCTACATTTTAGTGGTCTTGCTTGTTAAAGTTCCCCACCCTTAATTAATTATTTCAACCTTAATCAACTACATTCACCGTTTTTAATGACTCCTTATTAGCAATAAGCTGCAAATGACAAAGGAGCCAGAAGTTCTCCATCTAACATATTTCCATTCACACGTATGTGGATTCATCCTGCACTATTTAGTTTAATAAAATGTGTAAGAGAAAAATGTGACAGACTGAAAATTATCCATTTTAAGCTTCAAATCATTTGGATATCATTAGAAAGGAAAACAAATGTACGATATAAGAACCTAACATTGCAGACTAACAAGCCATAAAATTAAATAAGGTCTGAGATTGGCAAGGATTGATTTCTAATTAAGCAACTGGGTTGGAACAAAAAAAAACTGCAGCCGCTGCAGCCCTCCAGGACCAACATTGCCCACCCCTGTTCTAAACCAACACGTGTGTTACATGTTCTAAATAAATGACAGTTGTGTTCTATTAATTTTTCTGCCACCTTACTCCATAGGTTTTTGTGGTCCTGAGCAGAATAGATACTCTATCAGAATATTACACATACATTATAATACGCCATGAAGACAAACCCCACTCTGCACCTACAGAGGTTTGCTAACATAGTTAAGGAGATTCTGGCTTTTCTCTGACATCTGTGGATATACAGGTGTTGGTGAATGTTTTTTGAAAATTGCCAAGACATACAGGATTATGTCCACTGCAAGTTGTCCGTGATGGTTAATTTAACAAGAAAGGTAAAGTTGCTGATGCTTTCCACAGCATCTCCTGTGGTCTTTCTAATGCCCTTTGAAGTCTGTAACCAGCACCTTGGTCCTGCTGACATTAAGAAAGGGTTTGTTGTTGGTGACCATTTAATGATGCAGTTGGAGCCATGTCTGACCACACAGTCTGTAGGTGAATAAGGAGTGCAATCATTACATACATGCTGGAGTCTGCCAGTGTCGGTGGACCAAGATCTAGTTGTACAGGGCCAGAAAGACTAGAACAGCCATCTAGGACAAGGATCACTGAAGGTCTTCATATTCTACATAAGAAAATAAAGTGAAGGGGACGCCTGTGGGCATTAGTTGGAGGTTTAACACTCCCACCTAATTAGTTTGTTTTGAGAGAAGTTATTTAATTGTTTTATTTAATTATTGCACAAATTATAGGTAGTAGTTAAGTACATTTGTAAATTAATTTACATAATTATAGAGTTAAATATGCTGGATATTTTAAAACTGTAAGATATTATTTCAAGTTTTGTTTGCAATGTTTTGCTATTTTTAATTTTAATCAAGGGTTTGAACTTAATTATATTTTACCCTCATTATACATATATGTATTATATTTATATATACCTGTATATATATATTGTTGTGTTAAATAGCAAGCAAGAGGTTGCTAAGGAGGAAAAGGTATCAAGAGAAAAGGACCAGGCTCAGTAAGATCCTGTTAGAGAAGAGAAATATACAAATATATGGTAAAGATGTTTGATCGTCCAATTGAAAGAAAGACAATATCTCAAGTGGCAGCGAGTACAATTTAGAAATTAGACGATGATCAGGACATAAATGTCTTCTAAGGCATAGCACAACGCAGGACCCACCAGAGGGTGTGATAGCATAATGGCTCTATATATTACAGATTCACCCATGATCTCAAGATTAATTACTGGACAGGATCGGGATGTCACTCCTTTTATTTAGCTTCAAAGCAATCTATAGTTGAGCTCTAGGGAATTCAAAGTTGAGAGGTGAGATGGGACATTTACTCATTACAGAAAGTTACAGAGTTCCGGGTCAAGAAGGAGTAGGGTGAGAAAAGGATGTGCCTTAACAATGCCTGAGAGATAATCGTGTGGGCAAGCCACTTGACAATAAAGACTAGGAACAGACAAAATTGTAAGTAAGCCCCAAAAATGGAACTGCTTTATTATTGTCTATATGTTTACTCTGTACTTGTGTTCTATCCCTGTGTTCTTGCTTGTGCACTATATATTTTTATATACACATTTGTATACATTTGGCCTCCTTTACATTTATTCTTATAAGAAGAGTTGCAATAAAGACCCCTATCATAATATATCTAAACTTTTAGTTACTGGTTACTCTCTTATGACTTTACCAGAGGAGCCCTCTTTCAGTCATGTCGACTTACATACCAGGGGCCTCATGTATAAACGGTGCGTATGCACAAAAATGTTGCGTACTCCCGTTTCCATGCTCAAATCGTGATGTATAAAACCTAAACTTGGCGTAAAGCCATGCACATTTTCACGCTAGCTAAAACCCTGGCGTACACAAGTTCTCCTCTCAGTTTTGAAAACTGGCGGCACCCAGCGTTAAAACGGTGCTTTTGTTCAATTGTGATTTCCTTTTCTTTTTTAGATCCACATCCCTGACGCAGATTTATCATGTACACTGAAATTACAATACAATACAGTTTATTTTTGTATAGCCCAAAATCACACAGGAAGTGCCACAATGGGCTTTAACAGGCCCTGCCTGTTGACAGCCCCCCAGCCTTGACTCTCTAAGAAGACAAGGAAAAACTCCCAAAAAACCTTGTAGGGAAAATGGAAGAAACCTGGGAAAGGCAGTTCAAAGAGAGACCCCTTTCCAGGTAGGTTGGGTGCAGTGGGTGTCAAAAGAAGGGGGTCAATACAATACAATACACAGAACAGAACAAATCCTTAATACAGCATAATAATAAAGATTTTAGAAGTATAGCAGGTTTAACAGTAGATGATATCACATAATAAGATTTGGATATTTTTAGAGTCCTGGAGACCTCATCCATCAAGCTGCCTCCCCATTTGGCCATTCCACGGCTGAAAGTTGCTCGCCATGAAAGGACCCTCTTTCCCATGATTCCTGTGATCCTCCATCAGGGATGACTTTACCATAGGCAGGCAAACAACTTGGCAGGTGGGCGTGGCACCAATTGCCACATTTGAGTACCGAGAAAGAAACAGAATAGGTGAGGGTTAGTATTCAAATTATAATTATCATGTTACTTATGTTTTAGTGCTAATGACTAACAACAGAGATGCAGTCTGTACAGTTAATCAGCAGCTCTAGTCAGGATATGCTAAACTGAAGTAGTGAGTCTTCAGCCGGGATTTAAAGGCTGAGACCGAAGGGGCATCTCTTATGGAAGCAGGAAGACCATTCCACAGTTTAGGGGCCCTGTAACTAAAAGCTCGACCTCCCACTGTTATTTTATTAATCCTTGAATCCTAAGCAGACCGGCATCTTGAGATCTTAATGTGCTCAGGTTTGTAAGTCATGATAAGTTCAGACAAGTAAGCGGACCTTGGCCATTTAATGCTTTATATGTTAAAAGGAGGATTTTGAAATCTGCCCTAAACTTAACTGGGAGCCAGTGTAAAGATTTAAGAACTGGGTTATGTGTTCATATTTTCTTGTTCTTGTAATAATTCTTGCAGCGCATTTTGGATTAACTGGAGGCTGTATAAGAACAGTTTGAACAGCCAGTGAACACCGCATTGCAGTAGTCAATCCTACTAGAGATAAATGCATGAATTAATTTCTCACAATCCTGTTTATTTAGAAAGCGCCTTAATTTCCTAACATTTTTAAGATGGAAAAACATGTTTTGGACAACTTTGTAATATGTGCTTTAAATGACATGCTAGAGTCAAAGATAACTCCTAGATTGCGGGCTGATTCAGTAAAATTAATTGGGATTCCAACTGAGTTAAATGATGACAGAAATATTACTGTGATCAGCGTCATTCCCTCCAACAATTAACATCTCTGTTTCATCTGTATTTAAAGACAAGTAGTTCTCATTCATCCATTCCTTTAATTCACTAACACAACTAATTAAAGACAACATCGGAGAAACTTCATTTGATTTAAATGAAAGGTATAACTGGGTGTCATCTGCATACGAGTGAAAATTAACATTATGTTTCCTAATGAGAGATCCCAGTGGAAGCATGTAAAGTGAAAACAGTAAAGGTCCCAGTACTGAGCCCTGGGACACCATATTGAACTTCTGTGTATAATGATGGAGTACTGTCAGCACATTTCTGTACATATTGGAATCGATTTGATAAATAAGAACTAACCAAGCGAGCACGGGCCTGTAAGCCCAACATCGTTTTCTAGCCTACGCAGTAAAATAGAATGGTCAATGGTGTCAAATGCTGCACTTAAGTCCAACAACATAATTACAGTGGAGTTTCCTTCATCAGAGGATATCAGAATGTCATTTACAACCCGTGTTAGTGCGTTTCTGTACTATGACCAGTGCGAAAGCCAGACTGGAATTTCTCAAATAAATTGTAATGTAAGGTGTGACTGAAGCTGACTGGCGACTACTTTTCTAGTATTTTAGAGAGAAATGGTAAATTTGAAATAGGCCTATAGTTATTTAGTATGTGTGGGTCTAGGTCTGACTTTTTAAGTAAAGGTTTAATGACTGACACTTTTAGTGCATCAGGTACGTGCCATGCAGTAATGAACTATTGATAATGGTTAGAATAGGCTGCAAGAACATCCATTGCACTTTTACTAGTTTTGTTGGCACTGGATCTAGGGAACAAGTAGTGGGCTTCATTTTAGTAATTAAAGTTAAGACTTCCTGCTCAGTTACAGGATTAAAATTACTAAAGTGCTGAATGCAATGTGAGCAGGGTCTGCTAAGCTAGTATTTGGTTTGTACTGTGATGCTGAGATCTGGGATCTTATATTTTTAATTTTCTCATTGAAGAAGTTCATAAAGTCTGTACTGCTAATATCTGTTGGTATTTTGCACTGTTGATCTGAATTCCATTTGTTAATTTAGCCACTGTTCTAAACAGTACCCAAGGATTTTTATTACTGCTATCTATTAATGTAGAATAGTATTCTGAGCGAGCTTTAAAGAGGGCTTTTTTATATTTATTAACACTCTCTGTCCATGCAATTTGAAAGACATGTAGCTTTGTTGTTCTCCATCTGCGCTCCAGTTTTCGACACTCTAATTTAAGAGCTTGAGTATTTTCATTAAACCAGGGAGAGTTTCTATGTGCTTTGATCACTTTTGTTTTAGGGGAGCCACTGTGTCCAGAGCATCTCTCAAGGTCATATTATAATGTGATGTTAGCTGATCTAAATTGTTTTCCACGTTTACATTTGATGTTAACTGATCTAAATGGTTTTCCACAATTACACTCGGCTTACTCAAAATATCTATAAATTTTGAAGCAGAATTACAATCTAGATGTCGCACTGTCTTTGTTTTAATCTGTGAGTGCCTTGGCAAGGGCAGGACTAAATCAAATGTAATTAAGAAGTGATCGGAAATAACTACATTTAATGGAGTAATATTTAAATTTTGAATTTCAACTTTGTAAGTTATAATTAAATCTAATGTGTGGTTATGATTATGAGTTGGACCTTTGACAATCTGACAAAATCCTACTGAATTTAACAAATAAGCAAAACATTTGCTAAAAGTGTCAGTTTCCACATCAATGTGTACATTAAAATCCCCCATCAGAACTACGTGATCATAATTTATAGCCAAATCAGACAGAAGGTTGCTAAATTCAGTCATGAATAATGAATATGGCCCTGGTGGTTTGTAGACTAGCACTATAATTGTTATAAATTAACTGCATATGGTTTATTAGTTTAAAGCATCTGATTGTAATTAACCTGTAACAATATAATGGTCCATGGAATAGCCAAACTATTCCAAATACCATAGCTGTTTTAGCGCTGTTACTCTCACTGCACCTTTTTCTTTCAGCTGCTCCCATTAGGGGTTGCCACAACGGTTCATCTTTTTCCATATTACTCTAACTGTACAACTCGGAGCATTTATATCACTGTATCGGAGTGTGGAATCACAGCTCTACAGCAGCTGATCAGATTATCAGTATACAGCATCTAGCACACGCTGCCTCAGCCATGCTGCCTATTTGAACTGCTATTATACGACAAACGCTTCAGAGCCACCGTGTTCCCATGTTTAATACATGCTTTAATTCCTATCATCATTAAAAATGATATCAAGTATACATACAAAACAAAGCATTTAACATGCTACTTTAGTTAAGATGGGATTTGAGAAACTAGTAAATTAAACGATTTTAAGATGAAGTTTATGATGTTCTACTTTAATGACACAATAAACTACGTGATTAAAGTGGAAATTTCGAGATTAAAGTTGACATTTCAATCTTTTTTCCCATTGTGTCCCTATTTTTTTTCTTTTCTCTGTACCCTAATAAGCTTTCATATGACACTCAGACGGTGGGCTACGACTCGCCCTTTCTTGGCAACTTTAATATCTGACAACTTCTTATTTATTTCGGGCACTGTGTGATTTTGTGAACTTGAGCTTTCGAGTTTCTCCGACACTCTATGTCACTCGATCAGCTTCCTTTTGTTGTTTATACCACTATTTGAACCAACAAATAGTACATTTTGTCCTTGCCTCCACTTGGTATTCGCTGAAACTCTGCTATTTTCCCCCGTGCTTTTGCCATTGTCTTTTCACAGAACGCTGAGCTCAAGGGCTATTTTGTATTGATTTGCATATTCAAAGAGGCGTAATTCTGGGAGGAGACGGGGCGGGATGTGCGTTACTTTTCACGCTGACCGGGATTTATGGAGTGGAAGAACTTGGAACTTGGCAAACACACATATTTATGCATCTGCATTTTTTTTTATGTACGCACATTTCTGCTTTTGTCCTTACACCATGTTTTAGTGTGAATTCTACACACGGCATTATGCATGAGGACTCACATGTCTGCTATTCTTGTGGACACCAGATCCTCCCAGTGTGTGAAGTTACAGGGACACTCAGTGGCCACCTGCACAATAACACAAATGATCCTGCTTCTTTAAGCATCCAGTCAATATACAGTGGTGTGAAAAACTATTTGCCCCCTTCCTGATTTCTTATTCTTTTGCATGTTTGTCACACAAAATGTTTCTGATCATCAAACACATTTAACCATTAGTCAAATATAACACAAGTAAACACAAAATGCAGTTTTTAAATGATGGTTTTTATTATTTAGGGAGAAAAAAAATCCAAGCCTACATGGCCCTGTGTGAAAAAGTAATTGCCCCCTGAACCTAATAACTGGTTGGGCCACCCTTAGCAGCAATAACTGCAATCAAGCGTTTGCGATAACTTGCAATTAGTCTTTTACATTGCTCTGGAGGAATTTTGGCCCACTCATCTTTGCAGAATTGTTGTAATTCAACTTTATTTGAGGGTTTTCTAGCATGAACCGCCTTTTTAAGGTCATGTCATAGCATCTCAATTGGATTCAGGTCAGGACTTTGACTAGGCCACTCCAAAGTCTTCATTTTGTTTTTCTTCAGCCATTCAGAGGTGGATTTGCTGGTGTGTTTTGGGTCATTGTCCTGTTGCAGCACCCAAGATCGCTTCAGCTTGAGTTGACGAACAGATGGCCGGACATTCTCCTTCAGGATTTTTTGGTAGACAGTAGAATTCATGGTTCCATCTATCACAGCAAGCCTTCCAGGTCCTGAAGCAGCAAAACAACCCCAGTCCATTACACTACCACCACCATATTTTACTGTTGGTATGATGTTCTTTTTCTGAAATGCTGTGTTCCTTTTACGCCAGATGTAACGGGACATTTGCCTTCCAAAAAGTTCAACTTTTGTCTCATCAGTCCACAAGGTATTTTCCCAAAAGTCTTGGCAATCATTGAGATGTTTCTTAGCAAAATTGAGACGAGCCTTAATGTTCTTTTTGCTTAACAGTGGTTTGCGTCTTGGAAATCTGCCATACAGGCCGTTTTTGCCCAGTCTCTTTCTTATGGTGGAGTCGTGAACACTGACCTTAATTGAGGCAAGTGAGGCCTGCAGTTCTTTAGACATTGTCCTGGGGTCTTTTGTGACCTCTCGGATGAGTCGCCTCTGCGCTCTTGGGGTAATTTTGGTCGGCCGGCCACTCCTGGGAAGGTTCACCACTGTTCCATGTTTTTGCCATTTGTGGATAATGGCTCTCACTCTGGTTCGCTGGAGTCCCAAATCTTTAGAAATGGCTCTATAACCTTTACCAGACCTATAGATCTCAATTACTTCTGTTCTCATTTGTTCCTGAATTTCTTTGGATCTTGGCATGATGTCTAGCTTTTGAGGTGCTTTTGGTCTACTTCTCTGTGCCAGGCAGCTCCTATTTAAGTGATTTCTTGATTGAAACAGGTGTGGCAGTAATCAGGCCTGGGGGTGGCTACGGAAATTGAACTCAGGTGTGGTACACCACAGTTAGGTTATTTTTTAACAAGGGGGCAATTACTTTTTCACACAGGGCCATCTAGGTTTGGATTTTTTCTCCCTAAATAATAAAACCATCATTTAAAAACTGCATTTTGTGTTTACTTGTGTTATATTTGACTAATGGTTAAATGTGTTTGATGATCAGAAACATTTTGTGTGACAAGCATGCAAAAGAATAAGAAATCAGGAAGGGGGCAAATAGTTTTTCACACCACTGTATACAGCATTTTGCATGGTCATACAACCAAACATTAGAATAGGCAAGACGTGTAATTTAAATAAATGAATGTGGTAGTTTCAGCATCTCACAAAGAGCTGCTCTCCATGGTCTGTAGGCACTACAATCTCTAGCGTTTATGAAGAAGGATGTGATAAGCAGAAAACATCCTGTAAACAGTAGTTGTGTGAGTGAATACATCTTGTAATGAGAGAGGTCACAAGAGATCAGTCAATCTTGGCTGACTGGAAGACCACACATACCAAAATAACAGCTCTTTACAACAGCCAAATGCAGAAGGGCAGCCCTGAAAAATACAGAGATTCCTACATTGATACAGATGGGCTACAGCAGCAGAAGACCACTGTGTGTTCCACTCCTGGCAGCACAGAACAGGAACATGAGGATATGCTAGGCATGTGATCATCAAAATTAGGCAATTTTAGATGAGTGTCACCTGTTCTCAGCAATCTCAATGTTATGCTTTAGATGGGGTTCCTTCCCTGGCTAGTGTCTAAATTATTTTTGTTAGGACTTATTTGTTCATCTTTCCAACTCCTTTTGCTTCTGTCTAAAGATTATGATTTTTGGGACTTATTTGCTTTCAATTTGTCTTTTTGGAAGCACAGTAGGGCACATGCTTAGAGGTCGAGGTGTTTTGGGAACAACACAACTGGATAAAAAGGTCATCTGAAGCTCACATTCTCATCTGAGTTTGTAGATTCCTAAACCCTTTCTGCCTCGTTTACTTTTCTTAAACTAAAATCTTTTCTTTGAACTATTTGGTGCCGATTCCTGCCTGCATAATTTTGACAGTGCTTAATCTCCCAGTTTTGAGTTTTTGAATTTTTCTATATCTTCTCTCCTGGTCACACTCATTTCATTTAATTAGAAACGGGTGATTATAGGAAGTAAACATAAAAGAAAGGCCAAACCAAGAGATTTGTTAAAACCTGCCACTTCGGTGAGTTATCTAGCACCATTTTTGTCCCTGATTCTCTGGTGCTGTGGCTTGAACACTTGCTCAGTTTTGATGATCTCCAACCACAGCTACTATACTCCTATTTCCCTCATGCTCTTTCTCAGTAATTCATCTGGCCTTTTTACTTCTTTGCCACTTGACTTTTTCACTTTAGACTCAGTTTGACTCTGGTTGAAAGTGGCCTTTTAAACCTCATCCATAGATTCACTTAAGGGATCAGTGCTGCTCAAACAAACCCCATGAGTTACATTAACCTCATAGATCTTCTTAAAGGAGTAGTTCCTCGTTGCACTAATCTCTTGTGGGGGTTTCCTGCTGCTGACTAGTGTACTGAGGGACTGATGCAGGTTATTTCCCAGTTTACCACTAATTTCACTCTCTCTATCTAGTGCACAAAGTGAAAAAAATAGGCATATCCTCTACAAGTACCCGTTTTCCCCCTGCCAATCCCAGTCTGAAAGAAAGAAAGGAAGATATAGAGAGCATTCGGAGCACTGACTTTCTTGAACATTTTACCCAAAACATCTATTCTATTTTCTTACCTTGCCAGGTTTGGGTTGTGGAAAAGCTGGAGACTATGACAGCAATTATAGGGCACAAGACAGAACCAACATCTGAATAGTACGCCAGTCCATCACAGAATGAACACACACACACAGTAGGGCTGATTTTGCAATGCCAATTCACCTAATCTGCATGTTTTGGACATTTTATTTCATCATACAATAATAAATACGTAAAGCCCACAGCAGTTTGTGTACTATTTGCATTCACCCCATGGCTGAGTGGGCTTTTTCTCCAGGCCCTCTGGGTTTCCTCCCATACTCCAAAGAAGTGCATATTATTGTATATGACCTGGTGAATCTAAGCTGGCCCAGGATGAGTGTCTGAGGTACTATCTGATTGCCAGACAGCCCCACAATCCAAAGCTGGCTTCTGGCATGAACCTGATGTTTCCTGTCTTCACACAACACTGCACAGGAACAAGGTGGTTAAGAAAAGAGATGGATGGATTGCACCTAATGAATTTTGAAATCCATGTACTGGAGACTACAGCAGCTGCTCATGCTTCTTGTTCTTGGGCTTTTGCCAACATAAGATTGATTTCATGAGCTGTAAAGCAATGTTTGCGCAAGGCAATTTTCCTACAGGGCACTGCCTGTCTCATCAACTGTGTGAGAATTTGAGTAGATTTGTATAACACAGAATGTATCCAGTGGCTGGAAAGGCTTTTATTGTTATTTTTGTAAGCATCAAGAGTGTTACAAAATGGATGTCCAATTTAGGGGTGAGCCCAGGTCTTTGATAAAAAAGAGGACATATTTCACTGTAATGGTAACCTGATTTTATCTTATTTCCTTTATCAGGCCACTTGAGAGACAATTGAAGTGGCCAAATGACCATGAGATGGAAATATCCAGCAGGTGGAACGTTTTCAGATCCCACCATTAACTAAATGGTTTCATTCTACCTTTGAATTAACAGAATTCCTGTGAGAATCGATTGTATAAAAATGTCATTTTTGCTAAGCTTTTTGACAACAACTATGAAAGATGCAGAACAGATATGTTTGGATGGTATGTCTAATAATCTGTCCATTTTCAAAATTAAAAATGAAAGGCTTCATTGTGCTTGCAGTAAAACCGAGTGGCAAGTGAGGATCACACTTTAGAGTAAGTTAACACATGTGATGGATTTGCCATGTGACACGCTAAAAAGGCAAGCTATTATAGTTATTTTCAATACTAAAGTAGTCATCCAGAAACACATCATTTCTGAGATGAACTCATCAGAATTACAAGCCTCGTGGACACGTATTTAATGCATTCCCTGTCATGACTCACCTATGGAAGCAGGTTGTCATCCAATATGCAATGTGTCAGCTGGAAATGACAACACACAGAGAGCCGACTTTCTAACATCAACATAACAAAAGGAAGAGCAAAGATAGTGTCATAGCTGAATTTCTTTGCTGGCAGGTCTCTATTACAGCTGCACTAAAAATGTCATAAAGTGGAGTTTCCTACATAAGGCGCTCACAGCAAATCAATAGCGATGTCAGCAGGCATCAAGACAGAAGTGGATTGATTCAAAATTCACTCATGTATTTACGTCACTAGAAGAAAAGCATACAATTATATCAAATTTAAACAGAAATTAGCTGAAAAGCATTAAAGACATTTTATTATGAGAGAGTCTGGGTGTTGTGGTCTGTAGTACATTGCAGTGAAGAAACACAGCTGGAAACCTATTCTTCTCTGTAGTGAATTTGTCCACCAAGAGCAATGATCTGCATTTTAAGTTGAGCTCTCAGTGATGTGGGCCTCCTCCTGGACTGATTTAACATATGTCACACACATGTGACTAGGAGCGAGCTGAGTGGACTAAGTGAAGGTAATTACCTGCCAGGCCAGGGGGTGGTGGGGTGTCTAAGTCTATTTCTGTTATGTCTGCAGACCAAATACGGGAAAACCTTCCTGATTTAACATCACTTCCAATTGTGGTGCCCAGACTGACATCACTTCCTGTTCCGGCACCCAGAACGACGTGTTGAGACTCATTCTTTCACACATGGCACAGGATTAAAAGTCTGTTTTACATTTAAGGATTATTGAATCAATAATCAAAAAACCTTTCTGTACAGAAAGCCAATCCAGTGGGCCATCCAAAATGTCAGGTCAGCTTCCATCCATCTATTATCCAATCTGCTATATCCTAACTACAGGGTCACAGGGGTCTGCTGGAGCCAATCCCAGTCAACACAGGGCGCAAGGCAGGAAACAAACCCCGGGCAGGGTGCCAGCCCACTGCAGGGCACAGGTCAACTTGATATTGTTAAATTTTCAATAGAACAGCAAAACAAAAAGGAAAATATTCCATTCAAAATGAAGTCCTTCCTTTAAAAACTTTCTTTTATATTAATAACCTTTATAAGATATGATCGAGGGGTGATGGATGTCCATCAAGTTCCAATTTTCAGGAACGCAACAGTCATGAAAATCAATATGAGTCAAAAATTAACAGTCAAAATAAGCTGTAAAAAAATCCTACCCAAACGCCCTGTAAAAGAGGTTGCTAAAATCATTGATGCCTAAACAGAATGGCACAACAGGCAGAGAACGACTAAAAGCAGGGAAGAAACAGAAGAAAAGGAACAAACCCGTATAGTGTAATCATAAAGCACTGAGTCATAACAGACAACTTAAAACAAACTTAAACTTAAACTTAAAACTGCAACTTAAAACAAATGCTCCGGCTTTATAGTTGAGGGAAAGGAAAAGGTGTGTCTTTGGGCGGAATTGAGGTCAACAGTGTTGTGAAATGCTGCCAGAAGTGGGAGGAGATGTAGGCTCTTCTGGAGGTCTGCAGAAAAGGGGCAAGAGGCATTAATACAATAAATTAACCCCACACTCTGGCTTTTACTCCCACTTAAGCCCTTGACTGCTTCCCATGCGCATGTGTGTGACAATGTCTTCAACTCAAAACAAGAGTGACCCCTCGGCACACTGCATAACCACTGCATTCATTTGCCTTCTCCCTGTTGTTGCTGGGATCTGCCGGGGTACAGGAAAGATCACCTGGAAAGATCAACTAAGTGTCTCGATGCCTTAGTGACTATTTTTTTTTTCTTACCTCACATTGGAATTTGAGGTGTCCAAGATGTACTCCAGAAGAGACACCAAACAATTCAGACAGCATAACCCCAGGCAAGAAGAGAAAGACAATTATGAGGTAACATCTCACTAAAAGGGCCTATAAAAGGTAACAACAGAAGAGAGATTGTTAGTTGTCACAGCCCAAGCAGTGAAGAGCTCAGCCCAAGTGACTGCTCCATGCATTCTGATATGAGACTTAATTTCAGTGGCATTGTGATCAATCAAAAGACTGATAAGTAAATCGCAACCCTAGGCCTATCCATTTTATATTAAAGAACAAGCCGAAAGAAGCCAGCTTGACTTGAGTCAATTCAATTCAAATCTTTATTTTCATTGTATATAAAATAGAATTTGAGATGTTAATCCTTATCAACGCAATTTGAAATGTATAACCACAACAACAGCAGTAACTACATACAAATTTAGATATAAAGTGTAATATCATTTACATTCCTATACACAATTTAGAATGTTCAATGACACTAGATACAAGAATTTAACTCATGTATAGCTCTTGGAAAGAAAGTGGCTTTAAATTTAATAGTTTTGAGATATTATTGACCTGTAACTCCTGCCAGAGGCAGCAATTCAAAAGAGTAATGACCAAGAAGTGAAAAATGTTTTTTGAGATATTACAGTAGTAGCCCATCTACGACAATGAGAACTGAAAATGGACAGTCAATAATATTCTGTGCTGCATTTATAAATCTGTAGAGCCTTCCTACCAGGTACTGAGCAGCTGGGATGCCACACTGAGATACAGTATGCCAGCACATTCTCAATGGAGGAACGGTAGAAGAACACCAGCAGCTTCCCCACCAAGCTGTTTTTCTTGAGTACCCTCAGGAAGTGCGGCCTCGGCTGAACCTTCTGGACAGCTGCATTGGTGTTGGCAGTCCAGGAGAGGTTCTCAGACATGTGAGTTCCCAAGAACCTGAAGATGAAAATCCTTTTCACACTTACCCATTGATGAAAAGTGGGGCCATTCCACCTAAAGTCAATGAATAATTCTTTAGTTTTTGTGATGTTAAGGGTCAAATTATTCAGTCAGATCATATTCTTGGTATCACTTATCTGCTTTGTCATGCATCACTTATCAGCCACAATAAAGTCATCTGAAAGATCTGCTGGATGCTAGTTCAAGTTACAAGAGTGGCTACCATTAAGAAAATGAGCTGTCATATAAATTGTTATAAGCACTGTGTAGAACACAGAACACATCTGAATTACTGTCTGTATGAAATTAATTTATTTCCACTGATAATCCAATTTCTCCCTTACATCCCAAACACGTGTGAGTTAAGTTACAGTAAGCTGCTGATCTAAACTGACCCCGAGAGAATGTTGATGTGTATGAGAGTGTGCCCTCCTGTGGTTTGGTGTGGTCAGATTTGGGCTCAGGCTCTCTCTCCTTACACGTGGACTTTTTTCCTTTTCTACCTGTTGCTTAGTAACATTAATAATGTCAAAGTCACATAATGGGAGGGGCAAAGAAGAAAAAAAAAGAAGTCTAATTAGAGCTCTTTGTGCATTATTTTCTCTGCAAAACCGTTAGTTTGGTTGCTTGAGTCTGATTGTTATCCTTTGAAATTTTTTAATGGATACCTTTGTTTGATTTTATTCGCCTACATTGGTATGACTATCATTTGATCACTCTTTTAGCAGTTGTGGATTTTATATAAGCCATTATTATTTTTCTTTCACCTGCTAGTAATGCCTCTCTTATTTTTGACTCATCATAATATGCAGTCGTACCAATTCAATGATACATTGCCTACGGTGCACGACGGAGTCCTGTTGTACTCTCCATCCGCACAGTTTGACTTACTTGACTATGATAATACAGGTGAGGGAGACACACTGAAAGAAAGCCCCCTGCACTGGAAATGTTAGGCAGTGTGTGGCTAACAGGCATTCTGTCTAGGGGTGATTTGTTATGATTCCACATCCTGGCATAATAGGCCCCAGCTCTCATCTGACATACATTCATTTCATTGGTCAGAAATTCAAAGTAAAGAACCAGCTGTGCAGTTTTTAATTCTCCTGAAGTGTGAATACAGATACAGTGCATCAAAGTGTCAAATACAGGGCTAATTGTGGATGGATTATCCATTTCAGTGATGTTTTTGAAACATTTCTACCACTTCTGTTTTAAACTGAACTGAAAACAACTCTACATTTTTAATAGGAGTTACACTGTGATTACCTGGTATTATTTACTATTAACTGATCCAACCAACCCGAAGGCACTCTTTCGAAAATGGAGTTATTTGGTTTATGAGGAAAATGCAGTTAAATAATATTAATTTTGAACATTTTCACACAGTGCCAGTTTGTTAATTTGTCACCCAACAGACTACTATTAGAAAATAAATACATAAATAATAAAACTAAATGTTTAAATATTTAAGGCATGACCCAGCAGGGGTAAAAGAGCATTAAGAAAAAAAAAAACGCAAATGTCCGCTGTCATAGATCGAATACACCTCCATAACCGAGAAACAGATTACAAAATCACACCAGCATGGTTATCCAGGTTAATATCACAAAATGAAACTATGCTTTAACACATTTAGTGGGATTGCAAAATATATCCAATTGACCTCATACTTGACCTCATACTTAAGAAGAGAAAGTCATTGAATATCAGTACAACAAAGGAAGCAAGAGAAGACTTTTTTGCAATCATATGAAAACAACACTGTTTAGCATGACCACCATCAACCAAATCTGACTTTGAAATTGAAAAAGTCACGGAGCACTGTCCAGCCAGCCTAAGAAAAAACACAGATAGGTCAAAGAAATTATGAAGATAAATGGATCTTGAGAAGGAGGAACAACACAGAAGAATTGTCAAAAATTAGGCAAAGGTCTATAGCCAGTGTATCAAAAAGAATTCCAGAGAACAAAACAGCATAGAAAATTCGAAATATAAAAACTTCTAAACATAAATAGGCTTGATTAAAACCCTAGCTAACATGCTAACTGACATTTATTTGTTTTGTTCACTTCCCAAAAGCTTAGATATAGACACCTATTGAAGAGTAAAACAGATATGTTTACGCTCAGTTTCAGAAACTAACATCTAATATTAATTTCACATGCATTTTCACAATTGCAAAACCTGAATTTTTGGGGGGTTTAAATAGATTTTTGGGTGGATGCTCTACTAAGGCCACATTCACACTTCTCTGTTTACCTGTATTCTTTTCTGTAACTGTGCAATGCATGTAATATGTTTCACACTAGTGAAACCAATTGTGTTTACATCTTCACAAAGGATGGCAGTACATTTTTTAAAAATATAACATGCTGTCTATTTTCCATATAATGACACACCAATACACACACCATTGTGAACATTACTGTCTTAACTCCACAGTACAATCTTACTACACAGGAGCGGCTACTGCCAAACCCCGCCCCTTCCCTTCATTACCTAGCAACCACCTTATCCTAGTTAATGATATGCACACTTCTAGTCATTTTTTTCAGTAACGTTTTCACTAGAGATCTTTACTTAAAAACTAAATCACTGGCAGACAATTGAAGAACAAATGCATTCTAGCAGGAACTACTGTATATACTCAAGTATAAGTCGGGTCTTGAAACCCGAAAAATCCATCATAAAATCAGACCCCAACTTGTACGCCCATTCAAAAATGCGACATTTAATTTTTTTCTTCTTGTCTCCTCCAATCTCGCATCAGTTTCTCAGACACATCAAATTTTTTTGCAGCAGCACAGTTGCCAATTTCTTTCACTACTTCAACAACGTTTAATTTAAAACCAGCTTCATATTTTCTTCTGATCGAACGCTCTATCGTAGATAAGGGATGCTCTTACGATAAAGGTGTATGAGGGTGTGAGATAAAAAAACACAAATCAGTGCAAACGTTGCTTCAGAATAGTTTGGGTAATACTGTGTGGTCATGTAGGCACAATAGAGAGAGAAAGGTTAGATGCTTCGAGCTGAAACAGTGCATTGCCACATCCACATAGAAAAAAGGCAGTGTGCTCCATGGTTACTCTCTTAGGTGGGTATTAGCATATCATAATCCCTTGTACCAATAGCGTGAGTTTTCCGCATTTGACTTATACAAGCAACATTATAAAATACCAGAAATTATACTGTAAAATGAAATCATGACTTATCCGTGGGAGAACTTATCCGCGAGTATATACAGTAAATGCCTTTCTTTTTGTTTAAATGGCATGAATTTTGCTAGAAGCAAAATGCAATTGATTTGAAGTATATTTTTGTGAAGTGAAACACCAAGTTTAGGTGCAAATTACATTTTTATTTGAATTGTCTTTTTCATCACTATATTTGACTGCATATTATAATCTTTTTTATACCGATCATGTGATGGCATCCCACATCGTGACACTGTCAATCATATGACTGGAAACAAACGTCATTATTATAAATAATATAGTTGCTGCTATGAAAAGAAACCCAAAATGGCAATGAATGCAGTAAAAAGGTGTTTTAAAATAGTAGTGAAATGATGGCATTAATATAACATTAAAAAATAATAAAATAAAATAATGTAAATTATAAATAAAAATATTGCAATATGAAAGAATCCAAAATGGGCTTACAACAAAGATTACTTGTGTTGGGCAATTTTAAATGTCAAACTATCTTAGATAATATTTTTGACTCATGTATTTTTTTTTTTAGTTTTTACCAGCTGTAAGAATTAAAACTAAGCAAGAAAAGAGAAAGGGTTGTGGTCTACTGTAGGATAGTCTCTGTTTATTCCTTGGTTGATTGAGCCAACTATAAAGTGGAAGAGCACACAGCCAGTGACAACTGTTGTACTTCTTATGATTGCTCTTCAAATGGAAGGCCAAAACTGCAAAACCTCTCAAAAACTAGAACCAACAAAAATACTCAATTTATTACATTTACTCAGCAAATACTAAAATATTAACGAAAAGTTATCCTAAAAATAATACAGATTATTATAAGTAAGAAAGAGGAGAGAAAGAAAAGGTATACAAGAAGGTAAGCGGGATAACAAAGAGCCACCACAAAACCCACAGACATTTTAACAAAACAACTAAACAAAGGACTAGAATTAAAATAGCAAAAACTGACTAATTAAAACTTTAAGAAAATTTTAATCTGACTGGGAGATATAAGAAATATTTTCAATGAATTACTTATTAAGCATCTGTAAAATCAGAACTAAACTACAATAATACTATAAATACAAATGACAAATCATTAATAATAGGAAAGCCAAACTCAAATCATATTTAATCTAAATATCAAAGATTTCCAAAAGAGAGCAGAAAATCTCAAACAAAAGGCTCTAATGCTACGGCGAGGAGCATGCGGCAGACAGTAGTCTTTTATAGACTTGTCAGGTAACTGCAGCTCTAATGATCACAGCACCTGAGAGACCTGAATTACTGTGAAGTTCCACCCCACTAACTCAGAAGCTAAAAGGCAATTGGCAAGCTAAGGGTCTTTGGATAAAAAGAAAACAGAGAACATAGGCAGGGTCACAGGAAGGACTCATACAATTAACACCTCTGGTATAAAGAGTAGGACTTTGGATAGTGACAGACTTGTGGGCACTGGATGAGGGAGGAGTCAGGTCAAGCTTATTAATCTACTAGCAGAATACCCACGCTTCGCAGCGAATAAGTAGTGTGTTAAAGAAGTTATGAAAAAGAAAAGGAAAAATTGTAAAAATAACGTAACATGATTGTTAATGTAATTGTTTTGTCATTGATATGAGTGTTGTTCTCAAATATATACAGTATATATATATATATATATATATATATATATATATATATATATACAGTATATATCAAAAAACCCACGCTTGGCAGAGGAGAAGTAAAAAGAAAAGGAAACATTGCCCAGGAGGACCGGAGGAGGGCTTGTGCCTCCTCCAGACCGCGAGGGGGCGTCTGCCCTGGTTATGTTGGGGGCCTCGGGTAAAGGGCTTGGAAGCCCAGCACTGCAGGGACCTGTGGCCACCGCCAGGCGGCGCCCCGGTGCCTGTAGAAGTCTGGAGCCCAGCACTTCCGCCACACCAGGAAGGGTGGCAACGCGTCTGGGAGCTGGAGGATTGTTTATTGATTTTATTGGTGTGAGTTTAATGAGTATTGTGGTGGACAGTGTGCTTTGTGGACTTTTACCTGGTGTCTGGAGTCGTGGACAGGGGTTCAAGGGAGCGAGAGCGCCCCCTATCTACCACTATATATATATATATATATGTGTACATATATACACACACACATAAACTATGGGGTGCCAAACAGGCAAGTAAATTGATTTTGTGAATATATAAAGTCGGTGTCAGACTATATAAAGTCAAAACTTGATTATATAAAGTAATTCCCGAATATATAAAGTCAGCGTCGGTATACATAAAGTCAAAACTTTTTTCTGAATATATAAAGTCAAAACTTGAATATATAAAGTCATCGCTGGAATATATAAAGTCAAAACTTGAATATATAAAGTCAGCGTCAGAATATATAAAGTCAAACTTGTTTCTGAATAGTTTTGACTTTATATATTCCAGCGCTGACTTTATATACAGTAATCCCTCCTCGATTGCTGGGGTTGCGTTCCAAACCCCCCCGCGATAGGTGAAAATCTAAGTAGAAACCATATGTTTCTATGGTTATTTTATATATTTTAAGCCCTTATAAACTCTCCCACACTGTTTATAAATATTCCCCGCAGAGTTATACAGCATAATCCCTTTGTATTCTCTTAGATATTAGGTAAGATTCATTGAAATTATGTATATAAACACACTGTTTATATACAGTAAAACCTAAATATTATTTTAAAGATATTGAGTGTCTCCGATATCACGCTACAGCCATTACGATAGACATGCCACCAGCAATAAATACGTACAATGCAACAAAAATAGTATACAGTAAATGTGTGTACAGTGACACTAAACGCACGTACATGTACTAAGTACTGTAAGTAGAAAATTAATTATGATGACTTGTCCGATAACAATGAGTTTTATTTTACTGCACAACAAAGGAGAGCGTACAGCCCTTAAAGGAGCCACTTCAGGCGATTGTGTAGCACTGCCGTTGTTCTTCTTCTGGCAGTCTTCAATGCAAATCCCTAAAGCAGATTCCATCCGGACTACTGCCTTATTACATCCACTTACAACTTGTTTTGCACCCTGGTTAAAACGACAAAGCGGCCGTAGATCTTATATTCCTTTCCTACTTTTTAAATAAAAAGAATCGTAGCCTTCAACAAATCCAAAACGCTTACCTTTTCGCAATCGTTAACATCTTCCGCTTGCGCTGGGCACGGCCCCTGAAGCAGTAGCAGATCGCTTTGGAGCCATAATGAAGGGCTTGACTATGCACAAAGATAAACACAAAAGAGCACAACTCTTTACACAGTGAAACACGTTGATGCTGAATGAGCGAGACGAGACTTCCTGGTTAACACTGCATTCAGCAGGCAGGAACTTAACTGCGTGCTCTGATTGGTTAGCTTCTCAGTCATCCGCCAATAGCGTCTCTTGTATGAAATCAACTGGGCAAACCAACTGAGGAAGCATGTACAGGAAGTAAAAAGACACATTGTCCGCAGAACCTGCGAAGCAGCGAAAAATCTGCGTTATATATTTAGTTATGCTTTCATATAAAATCCGCGATAGAGCGAAACCGCGAAAGTCAAAGCGCGATATAGCGAGGGATTACTGTATTCAAGTTTTGACTTTATATATACCGACACTGACTTTATATATTCAAGTTTTGACTTTATTTATTCCAACAGTGACTTTATATAATCAAGTTTTGACTTTATATATTCGCGAATGACTTTATATAGTTAAATGTAGTCATCATTGCATAACTTTTTCTTTACCATAGAAATTTAAAGACTAAATTCAACTTCCATTCCTAACAAAGATATTTCTGGCGACTAAATAGAACCTACTTATATCCAAATTCGAGCTATTGAGCTGTCGCCTGCCTGCCTGAATAAGTCACCCTCGCTTCGCCCTTACTTTTTTACCGTTCATTTAATCATGGCAGTGGCGGAAAAATTATAAAATGGAAGGTGCATTACACTGAGTATGGCTTTACCAAAACAATTATTGATGGCGAATCGATTATTCATAAAGCTTCAATTGGTGATCTGTCTTTCTGTGTTAACTTCATATTTTTTCATACTTCTTTTCAAACCAAGGGTGTGCGAAGGTAAAATGAATCGGAAAGCGCTGATCAATATAATCAGTGTACCAGGAAATCATGCATTGACATAAGTTCCCCTTTGCTTGTATTGCAAAGTGTGATTAAATGCGTGATTTTTTAACGCGTTATGGAGCACATGCATCGAAGCTTCTCAGCTGTGTTTGTGCTAAGAAAAGGAAACATTTTAAAAATAATGTAACACGATTGTCAATGTAACCTTTTGTAAGTAGTGCCTGGAGGATTCAGTGTGGAGAAACTGTAGAGACAGCGTGTGTATTAACTTGTGGATTTTTCTGTGAGTATTTGGTGGCAGCATCACAAAGTCGCTTCCGTAACACTGCTTGCGTTAGCTGCGGAGCTCAGCTCAGAGCGAAATGAGGTGAATGGGAGGGGAGATGATGACGTGACTCCCCCACCCGCCTTAACTGTCAATCCCCCACAAACACAGTCTCTCAGAATTTGCATAAGCACAGCCCTTCACGTACAATTTTAACTTGGTTACAAAGTGATCAAAACTCTCGTTTATATCCTACGTCCTCTCATTAAACTTGTATCCCTCATTACCCGTGGGCATGACAAACGCCAGCGGCAGCCTGTCTATGAACTTAATTTAAACTTTAGGTTTATACCGTGCTTTGTTTCCGAAGTAGCAGCACTGATGAATATGGTTGTATATGTCATTTGCTCGCTTCTTATTGTTTCGCTGCCTTCTCAATTGTATAATGCATGTTTTCTTCAGCGCTTTTTGGAGCTCTTCCTGGTTTTCTATGCACTGCGTTGACAGTCAGTTCACGCGATTACGTGGGAGGCGTGATGATGTCACACGAAACTCCGCCCCCAACGCTTTCGAGCTCAACTCCATTACAGTAAATGGAGAAAAATAGGTTCCAGTTATGACCATTACGCGTAGAATTTCAAAATGAAACCTGCCCAACTTTTGTAAGGAAGCTGTAAGGAATGAGCCTGCCAAATTTCAGCCTTCTACCTACACGGGAACTTGGAGAATTAGTGATGAGTCAGTGAGTCAATCAGTCAGTCAGTCAGTCAGTGAGGGCTTTGCCTTTTATTAGTATAGATCTGGATCAGCAACTTTTGGACCATGGACAAAACAGACATATGACTGCTTTGGCATCTTCTACAACCCTTTCCTGTTCTTTTTAAATTAGTCCTCACAAGCTCAGCTGAACTGTCAAATTCTTGACAAAGTGCAGTACAGTAAGGGAGTAACAATGGACATACAAAGCTTAGTGTTTTTCTGTGTTCCTTATCAGTGATTATCTTTGTACTTAAAACTAATGCTTACGTATTGCTGGCATCATGATGTATGTAGAGTGAAAATGAAAACAAAAGATGTAAAAAATTAACAGAAATTGAATACTATAACTGACTGCATAGAAATGGTTTGACAGATTGTCGAACATCTTTGTAATCACATTTTCCTGACACATTATGTCAGATTATGTCATTAGTGGGTGGGTGGGTGCTTAAATTGAAAGCTTGGCATGGAGTTAATAGGTCTGACTGCTGTTTTTTTTTTTAACAAATTGAATTTCCTAGTGGAAAAATTAGCATAATAGCTGTGAGATGGGCCTTATAATGAAATGGCTTACTGGAACATTTCTGAAAAAAGAAACAACAGTCTGGTTCATTAACATCTGATCAGCACAGGCAGGCAGACCAATCTCCCCATTTAGATCCAGGCACGGTACATTAGCAAAAGGTCTAGTCTTCTGAACAAAAATAAACATTTAATGCTTACTAAAAATATACATACCTAGAATTTTAAGTTTCATGAATTTCATTTTGTAAACACAGAATAGGAATACAAGTTAAAAACTTACCAGTATTCTGAGTTATATAATGTAAGTGCCTAAACATTTGACTGATTATGCCAAGGTCAAGCTGTCTTTGCATGGTACAAGCAGTTAAGATTCCCACACCACTCTGGTGACAAGTGACAGTGCCTACTATTGTAACAGACAAACAAAAGAGTAAAATACAGCCATTCTGTAGATGCTGCCATCAGATGTGATATATCAGCAGAACAATTACTAGTTAAATTAACAGTATCCACGTCAAGAGGTTGGGCAACCCTGACGTCACTGGTGCTGAGACCACCCTCTGGCTCTACTGTATGTTGAGGATCTCAGCAGTGGTGCATTAAGTTTCTGGGAATAATCACAATTATTTGCTTTTTCTTTTAATATTTCTAGATTTGCAGATTTTTTGATTCTGAGTTCTTTTCTGCTTTTTAAATTACATATTGGAACTTGTTTGCTATTTAGGCAACTTATTTTTTACTCTTTTTGTGATAAAGTTTCATATTCTCTCAATAAAAGTGTTTCTTTTATAATTGTTTTGGTGAAACTTACCTTTACAAGTTTATTGGCTTTTCTCCCTTATAAGGGATTTTGGATATATTTAGGTACATTTCTAATATTTTTTAACTTCTGAAGCCAAAATCCCTTTTGTACATGTGTAGGCTGAAGCCGGCAAGTAGAGTATTGGGGTTTGGCTGTCATAGGTGAGGCCTTTTCTGGGAGGTTAGGGAGGGCACTAACTTGACTTCTGAGGCTAATTTGGAAGCCTTTGCTATGTCTGTGATTCCACATCATGTAAACAGTAAACTGCACCATTATGAACATTATTGATATTCTATCTCAGCAAGACAGGAAGGGGAATTATATGAAAAGGATTGGAAGACAGAGACGTGGCCAAATAACAAAATAGCAAAAAGTTAAGTCAATATTTCATCAAACCTAATCACTAACCAAAAATCAAAGTTCAGAAACACAAAGCAGAGGATCAAAGCAAGTAAGAAAATAAACAAAAGTGGTTGTATATGTCATTCACTCGCTTCTTATTGCTTCGCTGCCTTCTCAATTTTATAATGCATGTTTTCTTCAGCGCTTTTTAGAGATCTTCCTGGTTTTCTACGCACTGCGTAGATTACGTGGCCGGCGTGATGATGTCACATGAAACTCCGCCCCCACGGCTTTCGAGCTCAACTCCATTACAGTAAATGGAGAAAAATAGCTTCCAGTTATGACCATTACGCGTAGAATTTCAAAATGAAACCTGCCCAACTTTTGTAAGGAAGCTGTAAGGAATGAGCCTGCCAAATTTCAGCCTTCTACCTACACGGGAACTTGGAGAATTAGTGATGAGTCAATGAGTCAATCAGTCAGTCAGTCAGTGAGGGCTTTGCCTTTAATTAGTATAGATCTGGATCAGCAACTTTTGGACCATGGACAAAACAGACATGTGACTGCTTTGGCATCTTCTACAACCCTTTCCTGTTCTTTTTAAATTAGTCCTCACAAGCTCAGCTGAACTGTCACATTCTTGACAAAGTGCAGTACAGTAAGGGAGTAACAATGGACATACAAAGCTTAGTGTTTTTCTGTGTTCCTTATCAGTGATTATCTTTGTACTTAAAACTAATGCTTACGTATTTCTGGCATCATGATGTATGTGGAGTGAAAATGAAACCTGCCCAACTTTTGTAAGGAGCCTGTAAGGAATAAGCCTGCCAGATTTCAGCCTTCTACGTACACGGGAACTTGGAGAATTAGTGATGAGTGAGTCAGTCAGTGAGGGCTTTGCCTTTTATTATTATAGATAAGATAACTCCTGTAGCCACAATAAATGCCTTTATTGAATAGACAAACCAAGGGTCAACAAGTTCCTTTCTACTGCAGCCACAGCCGCGACACACATTAAAATCATCAATAATAACGCATAAACTTGCAATATTATTTAGGAAAACACGTTCCAGTTATGACCATTACGCGTAGAATTTCAAAATGAAAACTGCCCAACCTTTGTAAGTAAGCTGTAAGGAATGAACCTGCCAAATTTCAGCCTTCTACCTACATGGGAAGTTGGACAATTAGTGATGAGTGAGTGAGTCAGTCAGTCAGTGAGGGCTTTGCCTTTTATTACTGTATTATAGATAACCGAACAAAATGTACATTTATTAGCTATGTGATGAGGCTTGTTAATTTCACAGGTCACCAAAACTTCTGTAAATTAAACTAAGAGATAAGGCACGCATTAAAACTGAGCAGCAGAGCTTAAGAGGTGGAAGAATCCGCCACAAAATATATTTTTATTATACAATAATAATAATAGCAGCTTACTGTTCAAAATGGGGAGAGCCTGGGCTTGAACCTGAAAACTCTTGATTACAAGGCAGCAGTTTCTTACATCTGCACCATCCTTGTTGGCTTTTATATTCTTGAATAAATGGGCATTTGTTTTGTTATATCTTTTGTTTAGTGTTTATTTGATATTTGGACTTCAGTCTTCACACATTATACACTTCACGTCAGCGTTTTGTCATTATTACTATAACATGAAAAAAGTTTCTGTTTTAGTTATGTGTTCAACATTTCTTGCCTCACTTTTCCTGTCATCCTACATTTACACAGATTGTTTTAGACACTGAAAACACATGAAATGTATGTATTCCAAATAACGATGTATTATTTACCCTATACAATTCCAGACACCTCACACCCAGATAAACAGATTTGAACTCTGAGAATTTAGCATCTGACTTGACTTCAACTGCCTCGGTGGGGGAAGGAATAGCAGGCTGCCTGCTGCCAGTGCTGATCAACACATTTGCAAAACAAAGACACAAATGAAGAGGTGCGAGGGAATTTAAGGTGGCCCGGCATTATGACTTTTTTCATAGGCTTCAGGGATTCTAGTGATTTGTCTATAGATGGTGAAAAGTGTTAATGTGTGCATGTTACTTTAAGATAATCATTTGATTATTTAAATCATCATAGAATTCTTGGTAAGTGGCTTTGGCAGTACAAGAATTCTTAGGTCAATTTAACCTTATGAACATCTCAAGCCATGCCCATCTCCCTATTTCTAATAACACATTATCAAAACTGCTTCGTCTGGTTCCGGGTCAAAGGCAATCACAGAAGCATTGGCCAAAATTCATGACCTAAAACTGGACCAAAACAAGGGATGATAAGATTGCTGGCCAATGGGTCTGTAGCAACTTAAAACTTAAATTATTTGTCTTTTGATGCATGTATGCTGCATTCAAACTGTACAAAACAGAATTTAGATTCATACAGGTAAGCAACACAAGTGCCATGGAACAAGTTGGGATATGGTCCATGAAGGGTGACCAATCACAGAATGAGACATTATAATGAGCAGATTCCAATAAACAAAATTCTCTGTAATGAGTATGAACCAATCAGAGCACAATTACAGTCTGTGTTTTCAAAACTGTCACCAATCCACACTGCAAAGCCGAGCCAGCATTTTCAGAAATATATGACTGAGGGAAGTTTATTCAAAGGTCTCAGTTTTCGGCAGATAAAAACAGCATGATGGTGTGGACAAAAGGTAAAAAATGGCAACTAATGTGTGCATTTTGTAACAAATACAAATTAATGTGGGCATAGCCTGAGTTAAGTTACTAGTTATCAACAATAGTATAGGAGTGTTTGTGTGTCTGTGCATTGTTTGAATATGGATACGGATCACACAATTTGTCAGTTTCCTCTTTTAAGGAAAATTCATGCAGTTAAGGGAGCACAGTCTTCCAAAAACAAGAAAGCAAAGAAATTACAATAAAATGAAATCAATTTTAAATCATTTTAAATTTTTTTAATTTTGAAGTGAGTGTATAAGAGGAATAACAATTAAAAAAGGAGGTCAGTTTATGTCCAAAATGGGCCTTTGACTGTGAAATTGTTGAGAATTATAATAAGACATTTAGCCAGAGGGATCCTCCACAAACGGTTTTGGGAACCATTGATACAGTATATCAACCAGATAATTAACCTTTATTATGTGTCAGTGTCAAGGAAAATTACAATGTATGAAAGTGAAAAAATAATGAATGTAATGAAAGTACAAGTCAAATAAGTAATGGTCTCCAGACAATGGAGAGTTTTAAAGGAACTGGTGTATGAAATGTAGAATTCTGTATTCAAGAATTGTCTGTCACAAGATAAGGTGAAGGTGAAACTTCATTTTTTAGGAACATGTCGGTTAGACACAGGAAAGATGACCTTTCCTTCTTTGAGGACCTGTTTGGCACGTACACAAAAAAAAAACAGTTGGCGAATTGATGAAATGCTTAGATGCTGTTTCATAAGTAAGGGGTGGGTGGAAAATGAATATTAAAAGCCTGTTGAAACAGGGGAACTTTGCTCTTCTGCCTTGCAACGTAGAATCCATATACTCATCTGTGACTGAATAAACACTGATTGATTGAACTATTCCTGTCTTCCTCAGAGATTTCCCTCCACAAGTATCATGGTCACAGAAGTAAATAAAAGCCCTCTCAGAGTTCTGGGACAGCAAGAAGTCCATCTAATGGATATACATGGATTATACAGTACAGACAGATATTATGGTGTGTTTGAGCTGATAGTTTTTTAAGTTAATAATATCTGTTTAGAAATCAGTGTAATCAAGTTGTTTTATTTTTTGAATATTTTTATGTTTATTTCTTCTTGATTATTTGTTTAATTTTTATTCCAGTGGCACCATTTTATGCTTGGTTTTTTGGATGGCTACCTCCATTTTGTGACAGTGTTTGTATGGTTACAACCACGTTGCATACAAGGAAGTCACATAACATGTTACGTCATCGCACTCCACCTATTTCACCTCTTAACCGCCCTCTGCCGGATATATCCGGGATCGTAGTATTATTGCTGTATTATCCGGAATTATCCGGCACATTTGCCTATGGTTATGTGAATGCCTGGCGCTTAATATAACTGACGCTTTGGCGTGGATATTATTACTACATTGTATTTCGACAACTCTGTGGTTGTATTAGTCGGAAAATTTTTCTTTGCTGGTCACGTGATAACCATTCAGAAGTGAAAGCTGTGAATATGGCGAAACGTAAACTGACTTCAAGTGAGGTTTTGCAGGCGATTCTGGACAATAATTCTGAAGAAGATTTTAGCGACAATGGTGATTAGCAACGTGCGCTGCTTGATACTGTGAATGCCGACGAATCGGATCATGGTGATGAGTGCGTGTGTCCGTTTGAGGAAACGTGTAGATTTACTGTTGATGTAAACAATTACACTGCTGAGCAGTTTTATGAGCTGTTTTTTTCACCTGACTTGATCAGACATTTTGTTCATCAAACAAATCTGTATGCAGCACAGTTTATTGAGAAAAATCCCGATTTACCTCCACATTCCCGTGTTCATGCTTGGGTAGACACTGATGAAAACGAAATTAAAAATTAATTGGGATTTTGATGTGTATGGGAATAATCAGAAAACCAGATATTGAAATGTACTGGTCTACAGATCCTATGTATGCAACACCTATTTTTGCAGATACAATGAAACGTAACCGATTCTCTTTGCTACTGCAATTCTTTTAATCTGACTGACAACAGCATTGAGCCAGATAAGAAAGATTCAAACCGTGACTGCTTGTTCAAGCTACCTGAGAAAATGTATATTTTGTGTTTTATTACGTGTTTGCCCATTTCTAGAACTTGCACAACATTTAGTGGTAAATACTGCTTGAATAAATGTAAAAAAGTAAAAAACTGAAAATTGTTCAGATTTCGCCCGTCGTGGGGAATATTTAGGGAGTTGGCAGTTAAAGGGTTAAGATGGCAGCCCCTAGCAGTGTGTTCTAGGAGTACAGGATTATATTAAAAAACAACAACAACAAACTTTATACTTCTAGTTCAAAAATGTAAATCAAGATACTGACAACATTTTTACAACCTCGATTTGAATTTGACTCTTGCTTAGTGTTTTGGCTTTGACAGCCTTTCATGCTTATTTAGATTCTAGCCTTTCTCTTGACTATTATTTAGTCATTTGAATCATAAGTACATTCTTCTATTTCTGGGTATTTTCTAACCCTAATTATTTTCCGAACATCTACCTCACTGTTGCTATAATTTGAGTTCTTTTTAAATTTTTCAAGGGCTTGCCTGAAGCTAGAAAATCATCTTGATGTAATTTTGGGGGTTTTTACATGCAAGGAATCTAATTGTGTAAGCAGAATTTTTATTAGAGTGTCCATTTAAAGGTGATTTTTTTTCTTTTTTAACCATCTTTCCTGATGCCATTTTGTTTTGAGTATGGGCGCCACCATTCTGTGGTTTTTGAGTCATCCTTTTCCATATGGATTCTCCCATGATGCATTGTTTGTGATGTCACCAGCAAGGCAGTACAAAGGAGACTCCAAAGACCTGAGACTGGACTGAAACTAGTGACTTGTTTATTGGTTATTTAAATGCAGAGCTCTAAATTTTGACTCAGATTTTTTGGTTTACGATTTGGCTCTGACTTTGCTTTTCCCTTGATTTCATTCTTTCTCCTGTTCCTCACTCTTTATTTTTTAAATGACTGGCATTTTCTCAATATAGCCAGCTTATGCTCAGCAAACTGTCAGAAAAACATTAATTTTAACTGTTTAACATTCCTGCTTTGTTCTGTGATCAGTATAATTTTTTATTTTTTTTTATTTTAATGTTGTGTCATTCTCTGTGTCTTTCAAAGGGTGTTTTGAGGCCATAGCTGTCCACATTGTTAGGCACTATGGCATGCACATGTGCAGAGAGGCATGGCTGGAAACTGATTTAAGTCAGTGGCCTGGGCTCTAACTGACCGGGTCACCCGTCAAATAATTTACAATCTCATCCTTATGCATGGTAATCAAACAGCAGATTTAGCAAAATATTAGGGCCTGAAATACATTTGTGGCATGGTGAGGAGCTGGTGGCTCAAATGTAGTAATAAATGGCTTATTGGCATGAGGAGGTTTCAGCAGAGGATTTATAAAGAGCTAGGCAAAGCCCGTCGTAGCATACGGCGGTGTAAGAATAGGAACGGAAAACGGTGAGAAAGGAATTCAGTATAACAAAGGCTTAGGAAACCACTGTTGCAGTATAACGAAAATAGCAGGGAGCGAAACCAATGCCAATGATCGAGAGAGTACCTTCCTGTAGCAGGCTACGGAAAACATAGACATATATAGATAGACGCCGCATTCACTGTATTGCCCAGTCGACATGATAAGTCAGCGCATCCGCCCTATTGTGAGTGGTAAAAGTGCCATTTAAGCTAATACAGGTAGTCGTAGAAACCGGGTTTTCTGATGAAAAAACAATAACGTTTTAAACAGTATTGTTTACATACAACAGATTTTGGTGAATTGTTTACATGCAATTATTTATATACATTTATAGACTAACAATAATAATTATTATTATTATTAAATAATTCCTCCTGTATAAGTAACATTTCTCGGACTGCTTTCTTCCATCTCCGAAACATTTCTAGACTTCGTCCTGTTCTTACACAACACAGTAATAAAGTATTAGTTAATGCCCGAGTCACCTCACGTATAGATTACTTTAATGGTATTCTATCTGTCATCCCACAAAAACGTATCCATCGCTTACAATTTATTCAAAATTCTGCTGCCAGGATAATAACCTGCTGTTCTAAATCCACTGAACATACTACACCTATTCTCTCTCAACTTCACTGGCTCCCTGTTAACTACAGAATACAATACTAAATACTGCTCTTAACATTTAAAACTCTCCACAACCTCACTGATCTCCTACAGACTGGCACTCGTCTTGCTCACTCTGATTCTCATCTGCAGCTGTACTTTCTGTACCACACATCAAACTCTGTGCTATGGGAGCTCGAGCGTCTCTCATAGTGCTCCTCAACTCAGGAATTCTCTTCTCTCTCATATACATCAGCTCGATTCAATAACACATTTTAAAACTACCCTCAAAACTTATCTTTTCAACCTGGCATACCAATTGTGAATTTTGCACTGTTACTGTCAGTTATCTTTGTTTGTTTGCTAATTATTGCTGTTTGATTGAGAGCGACTGTGGACGCGGAAGTAGGATTAGAGATGGCTGGCGGGGCTCTGTCGTGCGTATCCCATGGTCTTAGAGTTAGTGGGCGGGGCTCTGTGAGTTGGTGGGCGTGTCTCTCTGTCTTGCTTGCCCTTAGTTAGAGTTGGCAGGAGGGGCTCTGTGAATTGGCGATTGTGGCTCTCTGTCTTGCGTGCGGGGATAAAGTCAATGCGGCTCAGAGGTGCATGTGGACTTTTGCACAGACGAAAGCGACTGAGGCTGTGTTTGGTGAGTTGTTGCGTGCCTCAAGAGTGACGCTGGACTCGGGAGGATGGTTACAGTTGGCATGTGTGGCTCTGTCGTGCATATCCCGTGACGGGGCTCTGTCGAGTGTATGCCATGGTCAAGACTCTGTCTTGCTTGCGCTCACTGTCTTGCGTGCCCTTAGTGAATTATATATATAGATGATCATCACAAACTGCCTGATTTATCTTACTGTGTGTATGTACTAAATTTATTCTTTGATAATTTATGTACTATAACAGAAAAATAAAGACTTACAAATAAATTATTATATCAGTGCTGCATGAATGGGTGAATACCAAGATTATTCAGGATATTTTCATTTATATAAACTGAATTGCTGCTTTTGCAATACTACATGTTTAAAAGCACTTTACTTAGCAAGTCGCTTTGACAGGTTTGTGATATTGGATGTTTGTGATTGCCTCCGTATGTGGAGCAGTGACATTGCTACCTAAGGGCCAGCTGGGTTCAGCTGCACCAGATTTTTTCTTTTTTTTTTTGACTTTGATATACTTTGTTAATACCCAAAGGGATATTGTCTTTTTGCATGACTTTTTTTTTGAAGGACAGAGTGTCATTGTATAGCGCTTCGGAGAAATTTTCAGGTTAAGGAACTTGCCTAGGGTCCAATGGGGTAGGATATTGTGCAAAATAAGTAAGACCCTAATTTCTCTCAGGAATTTAACTTGTTAATTAAACATTTAATAGCCTTCAACTTTGTTATGTTTAAGCAATTATTTTCCAGTTGTCATTCGTATGCTCAATGTCATTTCCTATCGTGACAAATATTGCCTTTTGTAGTATGTTAAATTGTCGTGCGCCAAGCCTGTTACAGGCTGAGAGGGCTAGAGCTCTATTGGCCCTGCAGTGTTCTTTATACTCTTGAGTTTTGCATGTGGGTTGTGCGCATGCACAACCTCAACTTTCCAGTTTATCAATGACACTTAAAGGTCACGTATGGATTTACATGGTTATGCGCTTCCCTTAATGCAGTGTGTTATTATTTTGTTTCTTTTTACTTTATTTTTGGTTTTCAGGTGCCTATACGATAATTTTTTGCTTTCTATAATAGATTTTGTATTCATACTTTGAAATCAAGTCTTTTTTATTATTATTTTATTTGTCTGGCACCTCCTATATGAGAAAACCCCCATGTGTGAGGACCTTTTATGAAAGATGGCAAGATTTTTAAGGTTCTTCACTTTTTTGGTCTTCTAAACCCCAAAAACTCTCTTTTGTAGGCCATTTTCAAACCATATTTTGTGCAGGAAATGACACCCTTATGATAAAAAGTAAACCAATCGGTGTCGTCTGCAGAAAGGATTAGAAGGACTTGAAGTTGTGCAAGACACGTCAACTGACCCCAGGGGTTCATTCTTTAATGGGATAGGAGGCATCAAAGTTACTCCTTTTCACAAAACTTTAAAATAAAAAATAAGGGGTAGTTAGTAACACAGGCATGTGGAATGTCACTTTATGCTGTTTCAAGGTTGCTGATCATAAACTGGATAATATTTTAAAAACTTGATTCTTTGCTGGTGTTCCTAGCCCTCTAAGAGCCAGTCCCAGAAGGTTAAAAATAACATGTTTTAAAAAAAAAAAAAGCACAATAGGTATTAGTCCAACCCGCTATATCCTATTTTAGAGTATTTTCAAGGAGGGCAATTATGACTATGATGTTGCTATTGATCTTTTACTAGGGGTCTAGCCCTCTATGGACTTGCAAAAACTACACATTTCTATTACAATTGAGAATATTTAGACTTTAAACATTTAAATTGAAGCTCACATTTTAATATTTCAAATATCTGATGCAACTATTCATATTTATAATGTTCTTCTACTCACAAAGTAAATCATTACATTTCTTATGAATACCCCAAATTAGGGCAGCTTTAGGTAATTCAGACTTCTGGGATTTCTATTAGTTTTAGGACTTGGTTTTATTTTAATCAACATGACATTTGCAACCGTCTTATTTATTTTTGTAATGCCATATTTTTTACCATCATGTGTCTACGATCACAGGTGATGTCATTGGGTCTTCCTGTATAAATATGGCAGCAGTCACACATTTCAGTACCCTATGGGCTACTGACTTTGGCTTCATTTATGGACGACTCCTGTCAGGTTTGTCCTAAAATTCTTGACATTCTGGTTTTTGGACTTTTCTTGCTTTTAACCCTGTTTTCTTTTTGCCTTCTTTTTGCATTGGCCTCACAGATCATCTGTTGGTCTTGTAATTTTTTCTCACAATAATCCGTGGGTGCTGGCATTGCATTGCATGTTTCAAGAGATTTTTCATGTGCTCTATAGCCTTATGAGCTGAGCCACACAAATGTCTCACCAGTGTGGATTTTCTTTAATGCTAAGTAAGTTTATTTTAGGAATAAACATATGGAGCAGTTGTAGACTAAATCCGAGTACACAGATAGCCACTTTGTTTGAAACTTACTTCATTTTCTGTACTTGCTACAACTTTAGCTTTCGTTGCCAAGGCTGATTATCTACCTGATACTCCAGTTTCTTCCTGCATCCCAAAGATACACAGGTAAGATTACCTGATGACTCCAAACTGGTCCCATATGAGTAAATGTGGAAGTATGTGAGTGTGGTTCTCCATCCAAGATTGGTTTCTGACTTGCATCAAGTGCAGCCTGGGGCCTCATGTATAACGTCGTGCGTAGAATTCGCACTATAAAATGATGTAAGCACAAAAGCCGAAATGTGCTTACGCACAGAAAATTCCAGATGCATGAATCTGTGCATACTCCAACTTCTGCGTTCTTCCGCTCCATAAATCCCGATTAGCGTGAAAACTAACGCACGTGCACGCACCTTCTGTCCCACCCCGTCTCCTCCCAGAATTACGCCTCTTTGAATATGCAAATCAATATAAATAGACCTTACGCTCAGCGTTCTGTGAAAAGGCAATGGCAAAAGCAAGAGGGAAAATATAAGAATTTCAGTGAATACCAAGTGGAGGCAAAGAAAAACTTACTATTTGTTGGTTTATGCAATGGTATAATCAACAAAAGGAAGTTGATCGAGTGACATAGAGTGTTGGAGAAACAAGCTCAAGTTCACAAATTCGCACAGTACCCAACATAAAAAAGTAGTTGTCACATATCAAAGTCGGCATGAAAAGGCGAGACGTAGCCCACCGTCCGAGTGTCATATGGAAGCTTATTAGGGTACAGTGAGAAAAAAATGGCACAGAGTAGGAAAAAAGCATGAAATGTTAACTTCAATCTCGAAATATTCACTTTAATCACGTAGTTTATTTTGCCATTAAAGTAGAACATAAACTTCATCTTAAAATCGTTTAATTTACTAGATTCTCAAATCCCATTGTAACTAAAGTAGCACGTTAAATGCTTTGTTTTGTATTTGATCTTCAATGTGCTCTATGTGTGTGAATCACTACGTACTTTCTTTCTCCGACAGGACACAGAATCCATTACATTCGTTATATTACAGCTCTCTGAATAATTAAAATACTGAGATGTATACGTGGTATATTTTTCATGATGATAGGAGTTAAAGCACGTTATTAAACAGGGGAACACAGTGCGTGATTGTGCGCGACCTTCGATGAAATTACTGTAGCAGTGCTGTTTCTTTCAAACGTACGATCCTCCAATTCCTGTCCTTACTTTTCTTTCTCCAAATACCCAATCGCCACACAAGCAGCTCTCTAATAGACGTTAAGCCATCTGTAAGCTTACAACGATGATTCTTCAAAACTTTTAAGGAACATTGAAATATCTTCATAGTACGTGTTTAATTAGTCTATCGGTCTATCCTTCCAGTGTCGTGCCATTCTCAGCAAATATACAGCGCAAGGCAGGAACAATACATGAACTTGCTAGAGCTGCGGCACAGTGTCCTCACATATTTAAATATTAACAATACAGATTATTTAAATGAAGTTAAAGTTGTATCTGTATAATATGATCAACATATTTTGCTGCATTTCATCTTAAAAATGATATCATCATCATATGTAAATACGTGCTTTATAAAGTGGCGCAGGTTGTGCAATATTATAACTGTAGTGCAAGTTTACAGTGGGGTAATTGTACTTATAAGTACAAACAGTTCTACAAGGAGCAATTGATTGAGTGCGTTTATAGTTCTTGGGATGAAACTGTTTCGGAACCATGAGATCCGTACAGGAAAGGCTTTGAAACGTTTTGCCATGGCTGAGACAGCGTGTGCTTGATGCTCTATACCGATAATTCTCTTTTCGATCAGCTACTGCTGTGATTCCCCACTCAGATACAGTGATATAAATACTCTGAGTGGTGCAGTGAGAGCAATATTGAAAAAGATGATCCGTTGTGGAAACCCTTAACGGGAGGGGCTGAAAGAAGAAGAAGAAGAAGGAGAAGTGAGAGTAACAACGCTAAAGCAGTTATGGTATTTGGAATACTATGGCTATTCCCTGGGCCATTATATTGTTACAGGTTAATTACAATCAGATGCATTACACTAATAAACAATATGCGGTTAGTTTCAGTGTGTTTATAAAGCCGCGTCAGGAATGTGGTTCTAAGAAATAAAGGGTAACCACACAGGAACAGTAGCACTGCTTTGACGCTGGGTGCCGCCAGTCTGCAAAACCGAACAGAACTTGCGTACGACAAGGTATGAGGTACTGTGGAAAAGTGCGTGGCTTTACGCCAAGTGTAGGTTTTATACATCGCGATTTGAACGTGGAAACGTTCTTAGGCAACATTTCTGTGCGTACACACCGTTTATACATGAGGCCCCTGCTCACCACAAACCTGAACTAAATGAGGCAGTTAGAATATAGATGGATGATTAAACAGACAACTATAGCCATGTTTATTAAATTTAGAGAATAAATGAGAAGCCTCCGTTGTTTTATTGGGGTTTTATGTATTGTACTGTATAAAAAGTGATTAAACCTTCATATCATCTCTAACATTCAAATGCATGATACTACAAGTTAAAATGATTTCAACTCATAGCTCATTGCTAGAACATTGCTCCTGGATGCTGTATAATGGCTGACTCTGTGTTCTGTCCCCCAAAGGTCTTGTGGAAAGACAATTTCCCTTCAGGGACAACAGTGTCATGCAAAAGTTTGAGCACCCCAGGATATCTGAGGTCCCAGAAAACGTTTATCAAGGTCTCAGACCTTAAATAGCTCATTAGGATTATGTCTTATTTTCAGTCATCGTTAGGAAACCTAAGGTGATGCAAATTGCAAAGCTGTAAAAATTCTCTGACTTTTCAAACCTGCTTAGCACTTTGAAAAATAACAACTGATTCTCACAAAGCAGGAGAAGGTCACAAGAAGATAGCAAAGCATTATTAGGTAGGTGTTTCCTCAGTTAGTAATGTTATTAAGAAATGGCAGTTAACAAGAACTGTGGAGGTCAAGTTGAGGTGACTGAGAAAACTGAAAGAACAGCTCACTGGATTACTAGAAAGGCAACTAAAATCCCCCGTTTGACTGCAAACGACCTTGAGAAAGATATTGCAGAGTATGGAGTGGTGGTGCACTGTTCTACCATGTAGTGACACCTGAACAAATATGACCTTCATGGTAGAGTCAGTGGAAGGAAACCTTTCCTGTGTCCTAGCCACACAATTTAGAACTTCAAATTTGCAAATGAGTATTGTCACACATGTGCACATGGGAGGCAGTTAAAGGGTCTAAATGAGAGTAATTCCACACCAGACCAGGGGGTGGCGGAGTGCATTGACCTTTTTTCTCACTTTCCTGCAGACCGTTCACAGGAAATTCCGTCTGGCCCTAGTGATGTCACTTCCGGTTCTGGACCCTTGGATGATGTCATGACCCATGATCGAAGAGACTTCCTGTTCCTGCCCTTTTGATGACATTACATCCAGGTCTGAACCTATGAACGAGGCCCCTTCTACTACCAACCTTGATGATTTCACTTCCTTTTCTGCCCTTTAAAGTTGCCATATTTAACTAACCTAGTCAGTTCTGTTTTGGACTCTGTTCTGAACACATCAGTGCTAGCAATTTAACCATTTGCAACCAGGGAATATTAAATGGATGGCTGCCCCAAACCTTTTTATGACTCTTGTGTCTGCTTCTTGTGACAGTGGCGTAGTCAGCAGAATTCTGGCCATCTGTTTGGACAGAAACCTGAAAAAAAAATAAAGATGCAACCCAACTGACAGCGCCACAGCATAGCGGAGCCCACAGACAACCTACCCTTTAGACTGCAACATGATGGGAAGGAAGAAAAGCAAGCAGATGGACAATGCTGGAAAATATTCCACTTTTGCAATCGGCACTGTCATTGAAGAGACGGCGAGCGGCCAAGATCGAAGGGAAAAAAGAACTCTGGAAGATAGCGTCCGAAATGAGGTACGTGCCAGGGAAGGGATTGAAAAAATTTCCGGACATGATTAACCTTGTCCCATGCTCATACCTCATAGAAGGAGGACATCCGGAAGTTCGGCGAGGAGCTGGAGTTGGGAGGTAGTGGGCAACAACAATATTTATTTATATAGCTCATTTTCATACAAAAAGTAGCTCAAAGTGCTTTACATATTGAAGAATAGAAAAATAAAAGACACAGTAAGAAAATAAAATAAGTCAACATTAATTAACATAGAATAAGAGTAAGGTCCGACAGCCAGGGTGGACAGAAAAAAACAAAAAAACTTCAGACGGCTGGAGAAAAAAATAAAATCTGTAGTGATTCCAGACCATTAGACTGCCCAGTCCCCTCTGGGCATTCTACCGAACATAAATGAAACAGTGCTCTTTGGATTTAGGGTTCTCACAGAAGGACTTGATGATGATGGTCACGTGGACTTCTGCCTTTTAATCCATCCATCATTGTTGGAGCATCATGATGCTTTGAGTTGGTGAGAAACCGGAAAAAGAAACAAAAGGGAGAGTAGGGGTCAGTACAGATTTTAGAGCCACCATGAATAGTTATTATGATGAACTGAACATATAGAGTATCAGGATTAAGCTATAGTGAAGTTATAAAAAGGCCATGTTAAAGTAATGTGTTTTCAGCAGTGTTTTAAAGTGCTCTACTGTATTAGCCTGGCGAATTCTTATTGGCAGGCTATTCCAGATTTTAGGTGCATAGCAGCAGAAGGCCGTCTCACCACTTCTTTTAAGTTTTGCTCTTGGAATTCTAAGGAGACACTCATTTGAGGATCTGAGGTTACGATTTGGAATATAAGGTGTGAGACATTCCCATATATAAGATGGGGCGAGATTATTTAAGGCTTTATAAACCATAATCAGAATTGTAAAGTCAATCCTGAATGACACAGGTAACCAGTGTAGTGACATCAAAACTGGAGAAATGTGCTCGGATTTTCTTTTCCTAGTTAGGATTCTAGCAGCTGCATTCTGCACTAGTTGCAAACGATTTATGTCTTTTTTGGGTAGTCCTGAGAGGAGTGTGTTACAGTAATCTAGTCAACTGAAAAAAAACTCGTGAACTAATTTCTCAGCATCTTTCAGTGATATAAGAGGTATAACTTTAGCTATGTTTCTTAAGTGAAAAAATGCTGTCCTAGTGATCTGATTAATATGCGATTTAAAATTCAGATTACAGTCAACAATTACCCCTAAGCTTTTTATCTCCGTCTTGACTTTTAATTCTAATGTATCCAGTTTATTTCTAATAACCTCATTGTATCCATTATTGCCAATCAGTAAGATTTCAGTTTTCTCTTTATTTAACTTGAGAAAGTTACTATTCATCCATTCTGAGATACAAGTCTGACATTGTGCTAGTGAATCAAGAGAATCGGGGTCATCAGGTGCTATGGATAAGTACAGCTGTGTGTCATCAGCATAGCTGTGGTAACTCATGTTGTGCCCTGAGATAATCTGACCTAATGGAAGCATGTAGATTGAGAAGAGCAGAGGACCCAGGATAGAGCCTTGTGGAACACCATATTGGATATCATGTGTCTTTGAGTTGTAATTACCACAACTAACAAAGAATTTTCTCCCTGTCAGGTAGGATTCAAACCAATTTAAGACACTGCCAGAGAGGCCCACCCATTGACTAAGGCGATTTCTAAGAATATTATGATCAACGTTGTCAAATGCAGCACTCAGATCTAAGAGGATGAGGCGAGGGGTCAAGATTATGTTTCTTAAGTAGGGGTTTAACTACAGCAGTCTTAAGACAGTCTATGAAGACCCCCGTATCCAATGACGAATTCACTATGTCAAGAACATTATCAATTAGCACACCTGATACTTCTTTGAAAAACCTTGTTGGTATTGGATCAAGGACGCAGGTGGAGGATTTTAATTGAGATATTATTTTTTGTAAATCAGGTAAATCTATCCTAGTGAAAGAGTTTCATTTGTTTATAACATAATGCTGGGGTTTAGGAGGATCCTTAGTGTTGGGGAGATATACTATGTTATTTCTAATATCATTAATTTTTTGATTGAAAAATACAGTGATAGCCTCACAGGTTTTACTGGAAGTACTTAGGAGGCATTCCTTTGTGTTACCTGGGTTTAGCAGACGATCAATCGTCGAGAATAAGACTCTGGGATTACTAGCATTGTTATTTATAATCTTAGAGAAATAGCAGCGCCTCTCAAGACAGACAGTGTTATTGTATTCTGTTATTTTAACTTTTAATATTTCATAGTGGATAGTTAGTTTAGTCTTCCTCCATTTACGCTCAGCTCTACGGCATGTTCTCTTTAAATCCGACACTCTTTGGGTCTTCCATGGTATAATAATGCTAGAAGATTTTTTAACTGTCTTTTCAGGTGCAACTATGTCAACAGCAGCTCTCACTTTAGTATTAAATCTTTCCACCTAACTATTTACATTATCCTCGCTATTTTAGTTGGCACTATAAACGGACTGATTGCTTAGCAGCTGCTGCTGAGTCAAAGAAGCGTTTTTTAACAATATGCTTCTCATGGGTGTTTTTTATCATTATTTCTATATTAAAAAGTAGAAGAAAATGGTCTGATAGACCAATATCAATGATCTGCTTTATATCAACTTTAAGTCCTTTAGTAATCACTAAGTCTAACGTATGACCTGCTTTATGTGTAGGCTGATTAACGAGCTGTCTCAAATCAAAAGAGTCCAGGAGGTTCATAAATTCTTTTACTTTTAGGTCACACTGATTATCTATATGAAAATTAAAGTCGCCAACTATAAGGAGTGTGTCATAGTTCGTAATTAAAATTGACATTAAGTCAGAGAATTCCTCAAAAAAAGACGCGTTGAATTTTGGAGGTTGTAATGGATGGCCGGCTTCCTATTCTGGCCCTCACCCCCAGGCCACCAGGAGGAGCTCTCCCGACGGCATGGACGGGGCCCGAATTCCAGCAGGGCCTCATGGACTATGTAGTTTTTATGCACAGCCCTGCCGGAGACCACTGGGAGTCGGGAGCTGTCGGGAGGCCAATGGACTCATTTATGCCCTATAACCCGGAAGTGCATCATAATCCCATGACAGGAAGAAGTGACGTGCTTCCGGGGTGAAGATAAGGACCATTTACCCTGACCCGGAAGGAATAAAGACTTGTGGACTGTTGGGCAGAAGCACCTCCGGGTCAGGGGGTATGAAAGGACTACAGGAACTCCAAGACAATTAGCTGAGCTGGGTGGTAGGAGGGCAACGCATCTGGGAGTCGGAGGATTGGTTTTATTGTATTGTTAGTATTGTTTATTAAGAAGAGTGGAGTGGTGGTGCTTAGTGCACTTGATTATTATAATAAATAATAATTCTTGCACTTTTACCTGGTGGTCTGGCGTGGTACCTGAGGGTTCAAGGGAGCGATAGCACCCCCAGTTGCGACAAGGTTTATACACGGATAATACTAGAACTTGAGAATCTCCATGGATAACAACGGCGAGATACTCAAAGGACTTGAACTTACCAAAACTGACATCTTTACATTTTAACCAGCTTGAGTACATGTTTGCCAAGCCGCCCCCCCACCCCCCTTTTCCCCTGGCAGTCTACACGAGTAAAACTGTAATCCGGAGGCGCAGATTCGATTAAAACAGCTACGCCGTCTGAATTAAGCCACGTTTCACTTAGTGCAATAAAATCTATTTTTTTATCACTAATAAGATCGTTGATAAAAAAAGTTTTGTTAGTTAAAGCTCTAACATTTAATAGTGCCATATTTAATGTTTCGGATGGGCAGAGATGAGTAGTGTATGTGTTATTGATATTTGGAATAGGAACTAAATTATTTTTAGAGCTTGCTGGAGGAGTAGAAGAGAGATATGTGTTTATTATTGTTGTATTGCTTGTGAGTGGTGGCAGAGGTGCTTTTGGGCACTACAAACCAGAAGAAAAGAATTAAAAACCTTCTTGGTTATTTTACCCAGTGTTCAGTGTGTCTGTCTGTTGGGTTGAAAGGGGCAACAGTGCCCCCAGGCATCTTACAGTATATAAACAAGCCTGAGGCATTTTGGAAACAAGTCCTGCAGATTGATGAAGTCAAAATACAACATACAAGGTATGTTTGGAGAAAAAAGAGTGCCGAATTCCAAGAAAAGAACACCTCTCCAACTATTAAGCATGGGGGGGATCGATCATCATACTTTGGGCTTGTGTTGCAGCCAGTGGCACAGGGAACATATCACTGGTAGAATCCCACAAAAAGTCTCCTCTTGTGTTGTGACACCTCTTTGGAAATTTAAAATAAATATGATGGGCTAAACAACAAGAAGACAGAGCAGCGATATCAGAAGAGAGTGAGAGCGACATCAAGAGGATAAGACAGAATGATGTCAGGGGAGGGTACCAGCAACGTGTGACTGTTTTCATCTGATTCTCAGCGATTGCTCCATGCTTGGACATTCATCTTTGGCATCTTTAACTTTTCATAAGCCTTTTTCTAAAGACTATACACTCGCCTAAAGGATTATTAGGAACACCATACTAATACGGTGTTTGACCCCCTTTCGCCTTCAGAACTGCCTTAATTCTACGTGGCATTGATTTAACAAGCTGCTGAAACCATTCTTTAGAAATGTTGGCCCATATTGATAGGATAGCATCTTGCAGTTGATGGAGATTTGTGGGATGCACATCCAGGGCACGAAGCTCCCGTTCCACCACATCCAAAAGATGCTCTATTGGGTTGAGATCTGGTGACTGTGGGGGCCATTTTAGTACAGTGAACTCATTGTCATGTTCAAGAAACCAATTTGAAATGATTCGAGCTTTGTGACATGGTGCATTATCCTGGAAGTAGCCATCAGAGGATGGGTACATGGTGGTCATGAAGGGATGGACATGGTCAGAAACAATGCTCAGGTAGCCTGTGGCATTTAAACGATGCCCAATTGGCACTAAGGGGCCTAAATTGTGCCAGGAAAACATCCCCACACCATTACACCACCACCACCAGCCTGCACAGTGGTAACAAGGCATGATGGATCCATGTTCTCATTCTGTTTACGCCAAATTCTGACTCTACCATTTGAATGTCTCAACAGAAATCGAGATTCATCAGACCAGGCAACATTTTTCCAGTCTTCAACTGTCCAATTTTGGTGAGCTCATGCAAATTGTAGCCTCTTTTTCCTATTTGTAGTGGAGATGAGTGGTACCCGGTGGGGTCTTCTGCTGTTGTAGCCCATCCGCCTCAAGGTTGTGCGTTGTGGCTTCACAAATGCTTTGCTGCATACCTCGGTTGTAACGAGTGGTTATTTCAGTCAAAGTTGCTCTTCTATCAGCTTGAATCAGTCAGCCCATTCTCCTCTGACCTCTAGCATCAACAAGGCATTTTCGCCCACAGGACTGCCGTCATACTGATGTTTTTCCCTTTTCACACCATTCTTTGTAAACCCTAGAAATGGTTGTGCATGAGAATCCCAGCAACTGAGCAGATTGTGAAATACTCAGACCGGCCCATCTGGCACCAACAACCATGCCACCCTCAAAATTGCTTAAATCACCTTTCTTTCACATTCTGACATTCAGTTTGGAGTTCAGGAGATTGTCTTGACCAGGACCACACCCCTAAATGCATTGAAGCAACTGCCATGTGATTGGTTGATTAGATAATTGCATTAATGAGAAATTGAACAGGTGTTCCTAATAATCCTTTAGATGAGTGTATATGTCCAGACTTTGTTATCCACATTTTCTTTTATGCTTTTCTCTACTGCTATTATTGCTCTTTAATTAATAACAATTTCTTTTAGCTTTCTATACTTTGTCTTCATACCTAAGGACTTAGAGCTCTGTCCAATAATAAACAGTGTGTTAAAGTAAAATGTTCACTGGTTGATAAATAGCCTGTAGCCTGGGATGTTGAGACTTTGTATGTTGAAATATATTTTTAGAGACCAAAGGTAATATTTAGGTCTAAGATATATCTTGTTCGTTTGTAGTACAAGTACTAGAGAGTGGTGTATAAGTCATTTATAAAGTACTTTTGTGGTTAGGGTCTGTGTGTATGTGTAAATTTATGTATGTGTGTGTTAATCTTAAGGTGTGACAGTAGACCAACCCGGTAATGAACCTGATAAGTACACTTATTCCTGAAGAAAATAAGTAAAGAGTAAGTATAGGGGAACTTTACAATAATACAGAAATGAAAATGTAATCTTGCTTAAAATGTTAAAGAAATGTGTCATCTTTATGCCTTTTGGTGAGTATTTTATCTTCTGCTCACTTAACTATTCACAGTAACAAGACATTTTAAGCAAGTTTGCCCAAACGTTTGCATGCCTCTGTAACAAAGTATATGAAAAAAAAAAAAAATCAGTCCCTCACAGCATGCACAAATCATGTGTTTTTATTTCCAAACAATTTGGAAAGCGTTATTTTACCTTGAAGGAATAGTTACATCTTTCCACATTAGTAAACATTAGTAAAATATAAGCGCAATTCCCACCAAAATGCAAGCCTTGTTACTTACTGTCTCTCGCTTCACACACGCACACACATGACTTAAGTGGCAATTACCTAGGCTTGCAGATGCTTTTCAATTTCACTGCGTAATTTAAACGTGGCTACACTCCTGCCTGTGCAGCATTTGACGTTATAATAATAAGAGAAAATAATGCATTTTATTTATATGGCACTTTACTTTAGCAGTAAACATTAGGATTGCACATTAGAGAAAGGAAGAGGCCACATACAGCAAGGTGTCAAAACCCAAACAAAGGAAAGACGTTATGGAGACGCTCAGTGCTTAACCAACCAACACAAAGAAATTAGTTAAAAGTAAGAATTACTGATTCTGACTTTGTATTTTGTTTTCTGGTTTTAATTCTGATTTAGTCCTCGTAATGTTATTAAAAACAATTTTTGCATGCCTACAACTTAACATCAGCAAAACCAAGGAGCTCTATGTCTGGCCACAATTCAAGAAGTGGATTTAGAGATGGTCCACTCCTACGAGTATTTGGGGGTCCACATTATTGACAGGTTGAACTGGTCTCAGAACACAGAGTATCTATCTATATAAGAAAGGGCAGAGCAGGCTCTTTTTCCTTAGAAAGATGTGGGAAGTGACATACTTTACATCTTCTATAACTCTGATGGCCAGTGCAATTTTTCATGCTGTGGTGTTCTGGGCTGGTAACATCACTTTAGGAGAGGCCCATTGAACCAACAAGCTAATTCAGAGGGCAGGTTCAGTTACAGGATGCACTCTAGACCCCCTGGAGGTTGTAGAAAAAGAGAGAATTAAAACAAAATTGAGTGCCTTTATGAACAATGTTCCACATCTTCTCTCTAACACACCAACACTGAGGACTTTCAGCCAATTAATTATTCAACAAAAGTGTGCCAAGAAATGCTGCCTCACTGTGACTCTGACAGCCAAGTCAGGAGTTTTCTGTCTTTTTAATTTTCTTTCTTTTAGCCATGTTGGTGTTTGTTCAGACCATAATGTGTATATATACAGTACATTATATATATATATATTCAAGTATCTTTTTATGCATTTATTTATTTAAAGAGCTTCTGTATAAAGCCAGATTTCCTCCTGGAGACAATAAAATATTGTGATACAGCTAATGAGCAGCTCTAGACAGGGTATGCTATCTATCTATCTATCTATCTATACCAACTCTAATCCTGCTGACTCCTAAAAGAAAGTCCTTAAACATTTTTGCCTCTCTTAACACCATTAGTTCCTTGGGACCTCCAGTTTGTCCTACCTGACATATTAGTAGTGCGGTTCTTTCGTGCCAAACTGCATTAGAGTGTAAAGTGCTAGAAAATGTTTTCAGAGTGGAGGTAAGGTGCAATGAGATTGAGATTTGTTGGAAGAAAAACCCTATAAATTTTGGAAAGACAGGAAAACAAAAGTCATATTTGATGCAAGTATGTAAAGGTAGAGGACATTTGCTCTTTTATAGTCTATAGTTATAGTTTACAAGGTAATGTCAGTAGTTTATAGTTGTTGGAAAAGACCAAAGTTTCCCTTTTATACTTTGGAACTGAATGAAATGAGTCATCCTAATATATTAAATCAGAAAGTATTTAATGCTCTGGACAAGGAATGAGTCACAAGCCTGAATCAAACAAAAATACATTAAGAATCCTGTGTTAAACCCTAATCAGAGCATTCTGAATTCACAAGTAGCCTGCAAATTGAAGGTTTAACTATTCATTGTTATATACTGCATTTAAAGATAAAGCAGGAGTGGACAATCAGTGTGTTACATAAAGCTGTTATTAATTGTACTGAATAGGGCATAGCTGCAATTATGAAAAAACAATCATGAAGCCCTTAAGCTTCTCTGGATTTCTCAATGACAGGCCTGTGATGTGATCTTCATGTAAGGTATAACCACAAATAATGATATTGTGATTTAAAAAAGAGCACACACAAAGTTTCAGTGCTGTCAAATACTGGATACACAAGTCAGGGGAGGTTGCTTTATTACTCTGGTGCATAAGCTAAATGAATTTAGACTAATTCTCATTTGTATGTTTAACTGGGATGATATAGATATCATATTAAATGATTTTTCATTAATTCCCCAGAACATTCAATCCCAAATGAACACTATATGTGTCTACTTCATCCCGCATTAGATTGTTCATCTCCATCTGCTATATTAAACTTTTTCAACAATTGAACATTTTTTAAAAAACCATAAATTGATGGACCCTTGGAGATTTTTTCAGTGTTTGCTCAAGCCAATATTGATTGTTTCTGCATCATAGATACTCACGAATAAGCTGCTTCTTTACTGTATTGATAACTTGTTACTCTCCATCAGATCCTGCAATTATGATGCTATTTTTGTTTCTGACTATGCTCCACTTGTGCTCAAAACAGCAAGTTCAGTAATTTCTGTAATTGGGTACTTTAAAGTTAACTTTGGTATTTTTGAAGTTGAACATATTTTTCAGAATCGTGATGTGCTTTCATTTGTTCTAGATACTTCCTTTATTAGGTGAAGCTTGTTTGTTAAATGAAATAAAGAACATAGCAACCCGTCAGGATCTACCCATTGCCATTATTAAGGCACCGGATTGGATGGGAGAACACATTCATTTCGAAGCTGTGAATGTCCCCAAGCATTGGCTCACTTCTTGAGACTTCACACATCTTTTGAGAGAAGTCATTATTCGCTTCATTATTTTACTACGTAAGCCATAACTTTTCCTTTGGTGTAATTGTTACAGGCTGCTCACTTTTTGAATGCCACAGTTGCCAATGTACTCTGATAATGATTCAAGTACTCGGGTTGTACCTTTTTTGCAGATTATATTTTATTTTCTAAGCATTTTCACCTACATTCAGATGCTTATTCCAACTACTCAAATATTTAATTCCATTATTTTGGAGCTCAGTTGTTTGCAGCCATGCTGCTAATAGCATTGTGTTTGCTCATTTATGCTATGTGGGTGGTTAAAGAAACAGATTCTGCACTTGTGTACCAGCAGTGTGGGGTGGGTAACCCACTGTGATGATGTTAATATCAGGAATCTACTATTTTTTTGCTTGGTTGAAACTTACAGTCTGTTTTTCCTACATGTAACTTTTGTGTTCCTATTTTTAATACTATTATGCTAATTTGACATCATCACTACTTTGTACTGTTGTTTGTTTCTTGTCATATTTTAGCCTGGGTGCGTTCCCTGGATTATGTTTATTTTCCTTTTTTGTATCTTTTTTGTTATTTGAATTTTTTTTTGTGTGTTTATTGCAATTATGTTAAGATAGTTCTGTTTATTTAGTATTTAGACTCTGTCATTTTTTTGTTTTCCTGCTATGTAAAACCTCCAAGAGGCGGGCACTCTGATGTCACCAGTGGAGGACCAACCTCAGCCTATATAGTGCGCGGCTGGAGAATGGATCCTTCAGTGGTTCATTTAAATTCTTAAAGTACTGTTATGTTGTAAAGGATTTTCTAGATTTTTGGATGTATGCTTCTGTTTTCATCTTTTGATTTTTGGATTATGATTAAGATTTGTTCACTGTGTCTTAGGTTTTAAGTAAACCCAGTTTGACTTTGCATTTGCCTTTTCCTGCTGATTTTCTTTCTGTTTTGGACTTGTCATTCAAACCAGAGGTTAAATGGATCATCTTTCATGTATGTTATATGTGTGTACCTGTGGTAGATTTTTGGACCATTAAGGATATGTTTAACTTTTGATAGCCATAAAAAAAACTTTTAGAACCATGAAGGCTGAAGCTAGTCAATGGATGTTTGGGTCAGGCCACCTTGGGTGAGATATTTTCTTGCCAGGCTAGGGACGACACTAGTCTCTTTATGGGTCTTTTGTTGGGGCTCATGCCATTTTTTTATTTGTTGTTCTGTCTCAATGTAATATTTCCTATGAACTACTATTTTGTAAATGGCACACAGCAACCATTGCCTAACATGTGACTCCTGTTGTTTTCTGCAATGTCACCACTGCACAGATATTTGAGATTCAAACGCTTCAAAAAATAAACTTTATACTTCTCAAGAGGAAAAGTATTCTACTGGTTTTGCTCTCCTGTCTTTGTTTCCAGATTTTGCCTAATATTTTGTCAAGTTTTGATGATTACTATTTTCACTTCCTACTGGTATTCTGACCCTGACAATGTCTTTGTTAGTTCCCAGAAACAAAATGCTGCAATCCTTCTTTCATCTCCTAGTCTTGTTTTTCCTTCCTTTGTCTTTGACCATTTTGCTTTCTTTACAGTTAGTAATTACTTGATGTATACATTTATATTACAATTATGCAAAAATAATGCAAGATAGGATTTCCTTTATTGTGAGGTGTCATTCAGCACATGAATCATTTCAAAACTTTCTTAAACATTCACAGACTCGACATGCATATACACTGTTAACTGAAATGCAGAAGCTCTTGTTTCATCATAACTCTGCGACCCTGGAATGGAAAAGCAAGTTTGAACCAAAATAGGTGGTTGGCAGTAACTGTAATGTAATTATGTTGTAGTAGAAAATATTTTAAATGACTAATGTCAGGTTAGGTCAGGTTGGGGATAGGGAATCCATTCCCGGGAATTCAGGAATCCCACATGTCATCCCGGGAATCCAGGGCTTCCGGGGATGACACAGTGCACAGGCATCTCATATGTGAACAGTTTTAGAACGACAGACACTTACTGTATTTTTAATAAAATTACTGCAATAGGTTGACACCAATAAAAGACTAACCTTATCTACAAGCAGTTCATGCTGTCATATATGTACATGTATCTAGTTCAGGGATGTCCACACTTTTTTGGATTCCTTAGTTGGGGATAATGCACTGCTACAGCAAGTTGCCGCAGCCACCATACAAAGGAACAGCATGAGATCCCATAGTGCCGTAGAGCCGTAACTGACGGTCCCTCACAATGCAGTTAGTGTGCCTCATTCAGGACTTCATGAGCAACCCGCTCATTAGACACAAAGTCAAACCAGTTGTACACAAGGATTCTCCAAAGAGAAACAGTACCGAAGGAGTCCAGTCTTCATCTCAGGTCACTGGATAGCATCCATGTCTAGCAACTATATAGCAAAACAGGAAGCACAAAGACTCGTCATTTTGCAAAGATATCTTGAGCATCACACACTGCTTTCCAGCGACCTCATGACCCCCCATGCTCTCCCAATCCGTCTACTGACTTCATAGGAAGAGTCACCAGAGACATGAATGTCACTGCTGAGGTAAGTAAACCTCTCGACAAGGTCAACACTCTCTCTGCAGACAGACACACTGCTGATGGCTGTGACCAAGATGACATTAAAGGAAATTAAATTACCAAGTATTTGTAATTAAATATCAGAGACATGTAACTCTGCCATGTTTTCCAGAGCAGCCTCTACTGTCATGAAGTTTACATATGCTGCTCTGTGTTTTCCTTCTCTGCTGGTATAGTAAAAGCCTTTGTACCGAGACAGTACTGCCATGGAAGCATATTTGATACATGTATTTATTCTCTATCCATTTAGCACAGAAATCTACTTGACATCTTCATGTGAATGGTTTAAAAATTATCTTCAAGGAAATGTCATTTCTACAATATATCATGACAGACAGATTCTATGAAACTGGCTGCATATATTCATTATGTGTAATATACATTTCAATACACATTGATTACATTTCACTATTTCAATTATAAAGACATCCTAACAGTAACAGCACAAGTCAGAAACCAGCCCTGGATTGAGAATCTGTGAGTCAGAGGTTTAAGTTACACATAACCCAACGCTGACCTGCCCCACCACAATTTAATCAATCTTATCTGCATGGGGTGCACAAGGGAGAAACCAACCTTGGAGGATGTGGTAGTCCATCACTGGACACACACGCTAATCAGACATCAGAACACAAAAATAACTTGCAAAGCCCATACATACTATAACTACGTAGGAGTGCATGGAGGAGGCCATTGAGCCATGAGACTGGAGGGCTAGTTGATATGCCACTTCGTCAGTCCTCTAGCGGGCACCTGGATGAGGCTGCCCTCGGAGCCAGTATGCTACTGTAGGTGCCAATAGATTTTGGACACCCCACACAATTTGCTTCCAGCTCATTTGATCTTTTGATATCACCTTAACCTCCATTAGACTGTCAATGTCATTTGAGGTTGTTCTCAACTTGATCTGCCCAAGTTTTCTTAGGCTCATTTCGCTATACCAGATTGTTAGGATGCAGTCGGTAATGGAGTCAGTTTTTGTCCATACTGCACTTATGGCAAAACCAGCTTAGTCTTCTTTTCCAAATTTCCTCAGCTATACTGTGGTGTTGGTGGCATCTGATTCTTATTGTTTTGTTTTCTAGGTGGTGTTTGAGTATGATTCTGAAAATTTTATGCAGGAGTCACATCAAGAATATTTCTAGCTTCTTGAGGTCTATCTGCAAAAGTATCCAGGTCTCTGAGCCATAGATGGGGACTGTGATGACGAGTGCACTGAACAATCGTATCTTAGTCTTGATTGTTATGTTAGTATAATACAGTGCAATGCAACTTATTTTTGTATAGCGCTCTTCACTGGTGTGTAGGTAGAGGAGGCTGTGAAAAATTCTCAGCTAAAATACAAGATTATACTAGTTACTAAATAAAGACTTAATACATCTAAAAATACATATTTGTTAAAACTCACTGTGACCCCAACAGCCCCCAAAACAGTGCTTGACCACCCCCTGTGCGCTGAAACTCTATTAACACTAGAAATATCAGAGCCAACGAAAAAACTTGTAATTTCATTTTGGTCTCATCCAATGCGAGAGATGGACATCTGAAGTGGAGCTCCGCTAGCAGTGGTGCTATTTTTCATATTATTTGCTTATTATTCTGAGATGTCCTGTATTTATTCAATCCGAGAGGGACTGCTACAGTATATGTAAGCACATATAAACATGGCCAACAAGAAGGGGGGTTCGAAAGAATCGAAAACTAAAGCTACATCCAAGCTGCGATCAGCAAGCCCTAGTTCGAGATACGGCCCTCAGAGACAGACCTGGATTAGATGGGCGAAAGCACAGACTCCTCGGGACCACGGTCCGCTACATCGTCGCCGGCTGAGAGCGAAAAGGGGAGCGAAGGTGCGATCGTGAGTGCAGATGTGGATAGCTCGCCGATTGGAGAGGATTACCTGAAACTGGAAAAGGCGGGAGGTCCGCGGCTTCAGTTACGCAATACGGGACTGGAGCAGCGGGACACCGGCTTCAGCAGAGTCTGCTGCTTCATCTACGGTACAAGAAGGCACATTTGAGCTATCTGAACTGAAAGTGTTGCTCGCTGAGCTCAGGCAAGATATAAAGAAAAGCGAGAAGGCTAATGAGAAAGCAACGGCAAAGGCACTTGAGAGACTGAAACAGGAGATGAAACAGGCCAATGAATGGCTGCGACAGGAATTCCAACAGGAAATCCAACAGGCAAATGAAAGGCTGTCAAGAAGTACAACTTGAACTTCGACAGGTGCTGGGTAAAATTGAAGAGCGCATTGAGAAAAACTCGGCTAAACTGAGCACGCTTGCTGATCGATTGGAGCATCTTAGTGAGACATTCACGAATCGGATCGAAATAGCGAACATCTAGCTGCCAGTGCCGAGGAAAGAGCAGTAAATGTCAGTTCAGAATGTAAAAAACTCGGAGAAAAACTTGGAGACAGACTGGCTGCTTTAGAAGATGGGAATAGAAGGTATAATGTCAGAATTGAAGGCTTGCCGGAGAATCGAGAAAGTTTAAACCCGGTGAAATTCGCAACTGAACTTTTTTCTAAAATAATCGGGGCGACTTTAAAGCAGAATCTGAGATAGCAGCGGCTTATCACAGACGCTGATCAAACACCGTCAGACCCCGACCAAGATCTTTTATAGTTCGCTTTGAACGATTATCATTTAAGTTAGAGGTGATGGAACTCCTCAGGAAAAAAGGAAGATATTATATATGAAGATTGCCACATTCGTCTTCCCTGACTTCTCTCCAGCAACAGCTATAAACGCGCGCCTTCTATAATATTAAACAGCTGCTACGGCAAGCCAATGTCAAATACGGCCTCCTGTATCCGCAAAACTGAAAGTGGAATGGCAGGGTCATTTCTATGTTTTCGCTAGCAAGGAGGAGGCAGAAAATGAGTTAAGAAAGCTGATCCCGGACTATTCTGATACATAATTGTGAGTCATGGCGTAAATGGTAAATGATAAAGCTAGGATTAATAATCTACTGTCTGATCTATTTGTTTTAAAATACGGGTTTTTATCAGCATATATTCTCATATTCATTATTATATTACTTATTATTACTTAGTATTACTAGGCGCTAAATGTTTATGTTTTATTGTGCTTAATTACTTTTCCTCCTTTTTTTTTTTTTTTTCTTTTCTAATTATTTCATGTGTACCCTAAATGAGACTGTTCAATATCATACCCTTGGTTTGCTGTTATTGCTATTACTGCATTAAGACTTGTTATGCTTGTTTTGGACACATCTTTAACACCATCACCTGGGTTTATTATCTGGGGATATCATCTTAATGCACTAAAATTGATGAAGATTATATATATATATATATATATATATATATATATATATATATATATATATATATATATATATATATATATTAAGTGCAAAATTCTTTTTTTTTCTCTTTTAAAGACTATATTGGTAACAGATATCTCTATCTTTTAACCTTAAAGCGCCACTGCATGGGGCTTGATGTGCTTTGGACGTGCTCTGTCTCTGGGTATGTCAGAGGACTGGGACTGCATGAAGTGGGTTTTAGCCTCACCTGGGGAGGCAAAAAGGGAGGGTGGAGGGTTAAGGGGAAGAGAAAGAGAGCAGGCTTGATCTATATCTAATCTATCATCTCAATCTTTATAATTATAACTATCAACGTAATAATAAGCTGCATGGCAACAACTCTTGGGGGAATAGGAAATTAAGACCTAAACTATTTCACTTCCAGTTAAGACTATAAAATGACACCAAAAACTCAGAATCAGTGTCTCCATGATGGGACAGTTAACTTCGTAAGCTGGAATGTTAAAGGCCTGAATCACGAATTAAAGAGAAAGAAAGTACTTTCTCACCTAACAGGTCTAAATGCTAAAATAGTATTTTTACAGGAAACCCACTTACTAAGTAAGGATCAGTTCCGCTGCAAAAGACTGGACTGGCCAAATGTTCCATTCTAGTTTTACAAAGAAAACTAGAGGGTGGGAATTCTCATACATAGAACAGTACCATTTGTAGCATCAGATGTAGTATTGGATCCTGAAGGGAGATATGTGATGGTCATGGGAGACTTATCTAACTGTAAAATGATTTTGATAAATGTTTATGCACCTAATGTTGATGATAAGGAATTTATACAAAATTTATTTGCATCCATTCCCAATCTGAACACTCATAAACTTATAATGGCTGGGGACTTTAATTGTGTTCTAAATCCACTTTTAGATAGGACTTCCTCCACAGGGGGAATGGCAACTAACACTAATTACAAAGTTTATAACTGATCACAACTTATTAGATCCCTGGAGGTTTTTAAACCCAAATTCAAGAACATATTCTTTCTACTCACCAGTACATCATTGCTACTCAAGGATTGATTACTTCTTTATAGATAATAACTTCTTGCCTAAGATTAAATCTTGTAAATACGATGCTATTGTTATTTCAGACCATGCTCCTATGATCTTGGAGCTGAAATTACTAAGCCCCATACACTCACCCCGCAGATGGCGCCTCAACCCGCAAATCAAAATCTTTCTAGAGACAAATACATCCCCCGAGATCTCTGCAGGAATACTCTGGGAAACTCTTAAGGCCTTCTTAAGAGGACAGATTATCTCATATCTTTCCCACAGAAATAAATCTGAAGCAAAGAAAGTAGCAGAGATAAAAAGCGAAATTACTAAAATAGATGAAAAGCACGCCAGACTACCAAGCGAGACTCTACATAGAGGAGGCAGGCTCTACATTCAGAATTAAACCTCTTGACAACTAAAGAAACTGAACAACTAATTTACAAATCCAGACATCATTATTATGAACATGGAGAGAAAGCTAATAAGCTTTTAGCTCAACAAATTCACAAGCAAGAAGTGCAACGCAATCTCGTAATCACTAACACTAACGGAGATAAAATCATCGAACACAAAAATATAATGCACACTTTAGAGACTACTATAAATCCCTATATACTACTGAGTTTAAAGAAGACAATATACAATCTAATGCTGGATAAATTACAGATACCACAAATAGACGCTTCTAGTGTGGAGGAACTTGATAAACCTCTGTCATTATCAGAATTACTAGATGCTATAAAGTCACTCCAAGGTGGAAAAGCAGCAGGCCCTGATGGCTACCCTGCAGAGTTTTACAAGAAATTCTCCGCTCAGCTAGCTCCCTCCTATTAGCAACATTTACAGAAGCCAGAGATAACCAATCTCTTCCACAAACCTTTCGCCAAGCACTAATCACTGTCTTTCCAAAACAAAATAAGGACTTATTACAATGTGCATCATACAGACCAATTTCACTTCTGAATAACGACGTTAAAATACTCTCTAAAATCATAGCTAGAAGGATGGAGAAAGTGCTCCCTCGTAATATCACAAGACCAAACTGGATTTATTAGGGGCCAACACTTATCTTCAAATCTTCGGCGCCTGTTTAATGTAATATACTCACCAACTAAATCAAACACCCCAGAAATATTATTATCATTGGATGCAGAAAAGCATTCGACATGATTGAATGGAAATACCTTTTACTATTTTGGAGAAGTTTGGGTTTGGCCCAACATTTGTGCATGGATTAAATTACTGTATACTAACCCAGAAGCTTCAGTTTGCATCAATAACATTTGCTCAGACTACTTTAAACTAGAACGTGGCACAAGACAAGGATGCCCTTGTCACCACTGCTGTTTGCAATTGCCATTGAACCACTGGCAATACATTGTCGAAATACTGATCAGATAAAGGGGATTAGCAGAGAAGGACTGGAACAGAAAATCTCATTATATGCAGATGACATGGTACTGTATATATCGGACCCAGAAAATTCTGTGCCTGCAGTCTTAGCAGCACTCACAGAATTTCAAAAGATCTCTGGTCTCAGAATTAATCTGAATAAAAGTGTACTCTTTCCAGTGAATTCTCAAGCATATAATATTAGATTAGACACCCTACCTTTTATCATTGCAGAACAGTTTAAATACCTAGGGGTAAACATCACAAGTAAACATAAAGCTCTTTATCAACAAAATTTAGCGTCTGCATGGAAAAAATTAAACAAGACTTGCATAGATGGTCAACCCTTCATCTCACACTAGCTGGAAGAATTAACACTGTTAAGATGAATATTCTTCCTAAGCTCCTTTTTATTTCAAAACATACCAATATACATTAATAAATCATTCTTTAAGCAATTAGATTCAACAATAACCTCATTTATTTGGAATTCAAAACATCCACGCATCAAAAGAGCGACCCTACAAAGACAAAAGGCAGAAGGTGGCATGGCTCTACCTAACTTCCAGTTTTATTACTGGGCAGCAAATATACAGGCGATAAGAACCTGGACACAAATAGAAGAACATACACAGGCATGGACCGCAATAGAAGTAAAATCCTGCAGTACTTCTTTGTATTCCTTGCTCTGTGCTCCAATAAACACACGTTATCGGCAATACACTAATAACCCAATTGTGCTCCACTCACTTAGAATCTGGAACCAATGTAGAAAGCATTTTAAGACGGAGAAGCTTCTTCTGTGGCACCTCTGCAAGAGAACCACCTCTTTCAACCTTCACAAACATATGCAGTTTTTAATATCTGGAAAAATTTGGAATTAACTTGCTTAGAGATCTTTATATAGACAACGTCTTTGCATCCTATGAACAATTACATTCCAAATTTAACATTCCAGCTACACATTTCTTTCACTATCTTCAAATCAGGAACTTTGTTAAACAGAACCTTCCAGATTTTCCTCATCTTGCACCCTCATCCACGCTGGAAAAATATTGCTCAATTTCAAGGAGTTAGACTCCATCTCTACAATATATAAAATCATTTTACAATCCCTTCTTTTCAAAGATCCAAGAGGACACTGGGAAAAAGATCTCTCAATTAATATATCAGAAAAGGAGTGGAAAGTAGCAATGCAGAGAATTCACTCGAGCTCCATATGTGCAAAGCATACAATTATACAACTCAAAATTATATATCGAGCACATCTGTCTCGACTAAAACTCTCCAAAATGTTTCCAGGGCATGATCCAACCTGTGAACGTTGCAGCCAAGTCCCAGCCTCACTGGGTCACATGTTCTGGGCCTGCACCAAATTAACATTATTCTGGACAAAAATTTTTAATTGCCTTTCAGACTGCCTTGGACTCACAATCCCTCCTAACCCATTAACAGCTGTGTTTGGGGTTCTTCCAGAGGGCTTAAAGTGGAGAAGGAAAAACAAATTGTGATTGCATTCACTACACTGTTCGCACGCAGACTTATTCTGATAAACTGGAAGAACCCAAACTCTCCTCTTTTAAGTCAGTGGGAAACCGATGTGTTATAAAGCAGTTTATAAAGCACAGAGAATTTATTAATTTAGGTATGTTTACAAGCCTTAAATTTTACGCCGTTTGGCTTGCTCTCTCTCTCAGGGGTGGGGATTGATCTGTTCTTAACTCAATTCTTCTTTTTGTAAAAACTTGATTGTTTTTTATGGATTGTAATAAAATTAATAAAAAATAACTAAAAAAAAAAACTCGTAATTCCGGCCCACCTTATATCCCTTTGCACCTGTCTGCCAGCCTCTTTTGTCTTCTAAATGTGTCAATAAGCAGCCTTATTCCATCTTATTACTAAAACATGAAAAACGTTTCTGTTTTAGTGGTTTGTTTACATAGATTGTTTAGACACATAATGCACATCAAGTTATTTCCCCTTACAATTCTGAGTAGCTCACTGCCAGATAATCAATCAAGGCAGCAACTGGGAGAACTTCTTGGTCGTTACTGAGGCGATGGAGGGTGATAGTATAAGGGTGCTTGCTGCTTGGGCTTATCGACACATTTAGAAGACAAAAGAGGCTGATGGAGAGGTGCGAAAGGATTTAAGGTGGGCCGGAATTATGAGTTTTTTCATTGGATCTGGTAATTCTAGTAAAACAGACAGGAATTTGTTGTCCACTGCCACTTCAACTGCAAGTTTTAGGCTCTCCACATACTGTGTCTGATGCGGGGAACATTTAAAACCGGCCTTCACTTTTCCTCCAGAATATGCTTGATCCAACTGCTGACAAGAAGCCGCTGAACCTGCTTGATAAAGGAGACTATCTGTTCTTTTAATCAGAAGAAGGGAGCTAAAGTAGGAAGACTGACAGCATCACTTCTTGCTTGCTGTGTGCTTAAGTGATGAAAGTGACAGCTTCCGTTTGAATAAAAATGCCTGAGGGTGTCTCTGTCTTCACAACAATAAAGCTGATTTTCTCAGAAACCTGGACTCACCTCCTCTCTCGTGCAAGTCCGTGAGCCACACATCAAAGGGACAGCATGGTAGAAACTGATTACATGTAAATGGAAACCAACAATATCTATCCAATAATTAATTGATTGACTATGGCCAGTTGACAATGGAGGAGATTAAAGTTGCAAAAGAGAATTCATGGTCCTAGTGACCTCACCTACTAGCCATCTGCACCATCCTTGGTTTTCTATAGTGAAGTCTGTGCTGATGAGAGAATCTTTCCACGTGATGATTAAAACACTCCTTTATCTGAAGTGATTTTTCCATATGCAGCTGCCAGGCAGTAGAGCAATGGCACCAAGAGCCACATCCTGAGAGAAACAGAATGGAGGATGATTAGTGACAGTTTATAAATATTGTATTACTAGGGGGCTTTGCCCCCTGCTTGCTTTGCTCGCCAACCCCCCCAGCCTGCGCTACGTACCATCCACTTTGCATCTCTGCCGCTCGCTTATGTGGATTTCACTTTCACCAAACAACAAATATTTTAATTCTTATGGATACTCCTCTTCATTGGGAAGAAACTCTACTTTTCCCTGATGTCAACATGAATTAGATGATCTGCAAGTCTCCGATTTAAAGTTTAAATCAGAACAATATATTCAATCTCTTTTCGCTGTTCCATTATTTCACTGAGTAATAATTTCTGTTTGTTTGTGCTAATGCAATCTTTACTATCATTTTTTTGAGACTTTCGAATTTTAGTACTTTCATTATCTCTAACCTGCTCTGCACGTGCATCATGCCAACGTTTTTGAATTCTTTACGACATTCTACTTTGTCATCTACTCTTTGTCTTTTATTTTCGGCTCCAAGTGTGGTTAAATCTCTTGGCACAAAGTCTCGTCTCGTGGAACGTGAAAGTATCTCTCTTAGTCATGTCTCGTCCCAGTCTAAAAATTCTCGTCTCATCCCAGGATTTTTTTTATTATAATAGAGAGATGTATATTTCCATACAAATACAATCTACACTTGCCACTTCGTTTCAAAACATCATCTGTACTAAAATGGTTAAGATTAAATTTAAAGAAATTGGAGGCTCTGCCCCCTGCTTGCTTCACTCTCCCACCCCCAGGTTTGGTTAACTGGATATGCAATTTAAAGAGATTGTTATTTTTATGAGAATTATTACATACTCTTTCGATTCTATGTTGCATCGCTTCTCCATGATCATAAATATACATCTGACCGAATTGTAGCTTCTTCGAAATTAAACTTGTCGTAGCTTTAATTGTTGCGGGACCACAGATTCTCATATTGCATGGTCCATTATTGTGTAAATCTACGTTTTGAGCATTGAATGATGCTAACGCGAAAAGATTATTGTAGACTCGGATATTTTGCCTGTAGCGTTTGTGAATTTCACTTTCCCCAAACAACAAATCTTTTAATTCTCACAGATACACCCCTTCATTGGGAGGCAACACTACTGTTCCCTGATGGCAACATGAATTAGATGAGCTACAGGCTTCCGACTTAAACTTTAAAGCCTTACAGTATCTACATACTTCTGACATATCACCTATGTCCATATATTCAATCTCTTTTTGGCGTTTCGTTATTTCACCAAGTAATAATTTCCATTTGTTTGTGCTAATGTGATCTTTACTTTCTTTTTTTTGATACTTTCAAATTCCACTGCTTTCATAATCTCTAACTTTCTCTGCATGTGTATCGCGCCATTTTTGAATGTCTTTATGAAGTCTTTTATTTCTGACCCCGATTGGACCTTTCAGAATTTGCACATAGATTATTATTGTTATTTTTTGCCTTCTTTTCTCTCCAATGCTTTTGGGTCTCTTTTCTTCTTCACTTAGTCATTGACGTGCCTTTTAGAACGTATAACATTTTTAAGAGCTGAGAACACATGGAGTGTGTCTGCCAAAAGCATTCCAACAACTGACAGGTTTGATGTCCATGATCTTGTTTTAAATTGGTCATTCTCGTGGAATATCAAAGTATCTTTCTGAGAAGGTCACATCTCGGCCCAAGGTTTTTTTATATAATAGAGGGACCGTATACATCCAAAGCTATGAAGTGCATGCATGCTGTCAATACTTTAAAGAGATAACACAATCATGTTTTATTCATATAACATATTTTATTCATATATTGTGAAGCAGGAAAAATCGTGCTTAAAAACAGGCTGTCACTTATATCACTGATCTGTCCATTCTTGACTTGCCCTTTCCAGTTTTGATTTTTGTTGGAATCAGGGGCACTGACAGGGGAGTACTTGTCCTGGATGCAGGGTTTATGGGGGGCTCAAGATGTCAAGTCAAGTCAAGTTGGGGAGCATGCACTGGTACAGTGTGTTGCCGCACCCACTACGCAACGAAACACCTTGGGATCCCAGTTGGCAACCCCCCAGGCAGACACATGGTCCAGTCAATGACCCTCTATCTGCTGCAGCGAGGTGTTATGTGGGTGACCCCTTGGCCTGGTCCAGCCACTTGGGCCCCCAACAATGAAGATCTTATGAGCTGAATCACCCTCGGGGAAACACGCCTTATGGCCGTAGTGCTTCACAATGCAGGCAATGTGCCTCATTCCGGACTCCGTGAGCAACCGCTCATTTGACACAAAGTCAGACCAATGGTACCCAAGGATTTTCCGGAGAGACACAGTACCAAAGGAGTCTAGTCTTTGTCTCTGGTCACTGAATAGCGTCCATGTCTCACAACCATATAGCAAGACAGGAAGCACAGGACTCTAAAAAGGACCTTTGTCCTTTTGCGTGGATATCCGGAGTGCCACACATTACTTTCTAACGACCTCATGACCCCCCATGCTCTCCCAATCCATCTACTGACTTCATGGAAAGAGTTACCAGAGACATGAATGTCACTGCCAAGGTAAGTAAACCTCTCGACAAGGTTGACACTCTCTCCACAAACAGACACACTGCTGATGGCTGTGCCCAATAGGTCATTAAAGGCCTGGATCTTGGTTTTTATCCAGGACACTCACAAGCCCAGACATTCAGACTCCTCATTCAGTCTCTCGAGCACCCTGATCAGAGCCTCCATTTACTCCGCAAAGATTACACCATCATCAGCAAGGTCAAGATCCATGAATCATTCTTTACCAACAGATGCTCTACAGCTGCTGGACCCCACAACCTTGCCCAACACCCAGTCCATATAAGCTTTGAACAGAGTAAGAGCAAGAACACACCCCTGACGAACCCCAGAATAAACTGGGAAAAACACAGAGGTTCTGCCTCCACTCTGCACAGCACTCACAGTAGCCGTGTACAGGACAGCCATGATATCCAGCAACCTCAAGGGGATCCTGTGAACCCTCAGGATGTCCCACAGAGCAGCATGATCAACTGAGTCGAATGCTTCATGAAAATTGACAAAGACTGCAAAAAAACTCTGCTGATATTCATATTTGTGCTCCATGAGAACCCTCAGTGCCAGGATGCAGTCGATGGTAGACTTCTTAGGCATAAAACCAGAGTGTTCTGCCCGCTGGTAGGTGAGCAAGTGATCACAGATCCTATTGTGGATGATCCAAGCAAGGACCTTACCTGGCACTGAGAGCAGTGTTATCCCTCTGTAGTTGTTGCAATCCAGGAGATCAACCATCCCTTTCCAGATAGGGACGACAAGTCCCATTTTCCAGTCAGTTGGGATGATGCTAGTCTCCCAAATGGAAGTAAAGATTGCTTGCAGTGCCAGGAAGACAGCCTTACTACCAGCCTGGAGAAATTCACCCTAGATACCACAGATCCATGCAGCCTTTCCAAACCCCAGCTGGTTCACCACCTATGCAATCTCAGTGAGATTAGGTGGTTCACAGCTAATTGGAGGATCAGCCTCAAGAACCATGGACCCAGAAATATCCAACATCCTGCTCAAGTAGCCATCCCAGCAGGTCACAACTGCAGTGTCATCCGTAAGGACCATTCCATCAGCCACCCTGACTGCGACTCTTCAAAGAACAGATTCGGATGTGTGTAATGCTTTGATTCCTCTGTAAGCAGGATGTGGGTCGCTAGACCACAGAAGGTGTGTCACTTGCTCACAGATTCCTCTAATAAACGCCTCTTTGTCTGCCCTGGCAGCCGTCCTTCTCAGTTCCTGGTACAGACCAGAGTTGCCACTGAGCCGTGCACTTTGACTCCTCTCGATGATATCCAGGGTGCCCTGCGAGATGAAACACCTCTTTCAGGGAACACCTGTAACACCAACACAACCCTCAGCAACCTTCAGGGTCTTGTCACGGAAGGTCTACCACATCACATTAGGATCGGCAGTCATACCCAAATCTGCAAGTTCCTCACACAAGCATTACAAACAGCCTGGTCTTGGAGTCTGGCCAAGTCCAGGCTCATTTTACTAGTAGGTGGTAACTTACTGGATGTAAGCTGGATCCTAAGAGTAGCAGCAACAAGCCTGTGGATAGAATTCACAGACTGGGTACTTCTGTAGACCCTGCACTTTTGCAAGAGCCTCCAGCGTCTGTCCACAAGGATGTGATTGATCTCCTTCACTGCACCAAGTCCAATGATGCAGTTCTGGGTGCTGGAAACAGCATCCAGCGATTCGCAGCCCCTGACCTTTTGCAAAGTCAAGGAACATGGAGCCACTTTCACCATGGTCACCAGACCCATGGGGAAAGAGAGAATTCTCATAGCCAGCCCTGTCAGTGCCAGTGGCTGCAATGAAGCCACCCATGACCAAAGTGTCACCTTGTGGGCACCCATCAACGACCAAGCGAAGCTGCAAATAAAATGTCTTCCCCTCCAAGACATTACTCACTACCGTCACTGAGACAACAGACAAGGCACCCAGGGAGTGCTGTAAGATGAGTCTCATAATACGCTTTTTGAAAGGATTGACATCGGACACCATCGGAAGAAGCAAATCCGCTACAGCAACATCTACTCGTAGAGTATGACAGCCATTAGGGCAACCAGACCAATAAAAGGTGTATCCACCTACAGAGATCTGCCCAGTCCCCGGTCTGTGCACCTTGGAGAGTGCCGTCACTGAAATGTGGAGTTTACGTAGCTCCTCTGACAGTAGAGGAATATGATCATCTTGTGGCAGAGACAAGACGTTCCATGCACCTACGCATAGGGACCACCTCAAATTGAGACAGAGTGCTGCCGTGCAACGGGCAATGCCTCAGCACCACACTAGTTCTGATTCCCAACAGACCTGACCCCATTGGCTCTTCAATGGTGTCGACTCTTGCAGGGATAGGGCTCCCTAGGGCTTTCCCCCATCCCCTTCATGATGCGAGCAGCCTCCCTATGGGCGGTGGCAGCAGAGCTACTCCCGAGGAGAGCAAAAAGGAGTCCTTTCCGTCGTCTCGGAGCTGTGTGAGGTTTATTTATGGTGGCTGGAGTGCCAATACTGCCACCAACTCCAATGTTTCCCTGCAAGTTGGAAGACCACTTGCAGGGCCAGATGGAGTTTAACGACATACCCAGGACCAGGCTCATGATGGTCTGTACAGAAAATTATTTTTTATGGAATGGCACTACGATTAACAATGCTGGCAAAAGCAATTGCATCAACTTCATGAGGCTACAGAAGGTAGGATTGCTTAAAGTCCTGAGCCATACGGCCCACTATGCAAAAAGGCTTCCAAATTCTAGCACCCCACTACCCACCACAGGATAAAAGCAGCCTCCCATCTCAGACCGATTTCAGATTTCCCACAGTGGCTGACCAAGTAGTCCTTTTAAAGGTAGCCATCTGAAATCCATGAGAGATGACCTGTTTACTGTATGCGTAACGTTCTACCAAGAAGATTTCTGCAGTCCTGTGCATGGAATAGGACTGTCAAGTGAATTTTACTGGTGTCATTACTGATAATAAACATTAAAGGTTGACTCTGTAAAAATTAGTGCAGTAAGAGAGGAGCTGTTATTTACTACATTTGTTTTACATGATGTTAAAAGGATAATTTGCTGCATTTAGCTTACAGTGTTAGAAAATAGCATTTGATAATCTTTTGCATGTGGGTTTAAATTTTACATGATAGGGATTGATAATGTTTTGTATTTGAGTTGTAATGTTATAAAATACACATTGATAATGTTCAGTTATGCTAAGGCTGTGCAGTGCTGTGCCCTGACTAGTATACTTAAGGTTTCGTCCATGGCTTATATTTAAATTTCTTTATTATGTCTTTTTTGTTGGTTTTTCAGTATTGTTCATTGGTTACAATCATTTTGGATATTATCGTTCTGTCCATTTATTATGAGTAATTATGGTCTGTAATGTTCCTTGTGTTTTGAGGGTGGATCCCTAAGAGGCCTTGCCACACTTATCTCACCGCTAAGGGCCCTTTTAAAAGCAGGCTGGGCAAACGAGTTCCTTACAGTTCATTGAATAAGCTTACTAGGAGTTTTTGTTAGTATTGCTATCTGATAATTCTGCTCTTTCTCTTAGATTACTGCTTTCGGATTGTGTATTGGATTTGGTTACCTTTTAGGCAATTCCTTTTAGCTTTTTTGTTCTTGCTATTTGTGCCTTTTGTTTTTTTTACATTTTTTTGATTACTATGAATGCATATTTGTCCTCCAACTCCACCAGCTTCTGTTTTGTATACAGCAAAATAAGCATGAACTGTTGTGACTAGTTCAATAGTAACATAAGGTAGGGACAAAATTTTCTTTTACATACATAAGCCACATTTTCTATACCAGTGTTTCTCAGACTTTTTGGTGTCATGCCCCACTTTTTTCCTTTAGTATCTTTGCAACCCACTAAGAGGGGCAGACCCTCTTGTTGAATCGTGGCGCGATCATCAGAGCAGGGAAGATCTTCCTTGTCGAATCAAGCACAATCTTCAGAGCTGGAGGATCCCCTTTGTAAATGTACTGTGGGAAGGAGAGGTGGGATCAAGGATGGCTGTCGGAGTTGCAAACCACCTTGACCCCCCACAACTCAGTGGTTGATAGACACTGCTGAACATCGTAATCAGCAGGGTCTGAGATAGCGTGTACTAGTAGTAGCTACCACACCATTTCTGACTTGTAGGTGATCTTGCTGTCTACAAGTTCAGCCAATAACTACTTCATACCTGATCACAGCAGGTGGATACTAGCCACTGGTCTCGTTTTTACTTTGCATTAAATGATATGGACAATTAACTAATTATTTACTTTGATGTCTACTTTGGTTTGAAGGAAATGACTCATTTACACACGGTTTGGCATTGCTGAAGTCTTCACATGAAAACAATTGAGAAGATCTTTTCCTCTTAAGTGGTAAAAGCATTATTTCTAACTGCACGTCACAAATTTATAAATCCACTTTGTGAATATCTCCCTTTGGGATAGTGAAGAGAGCTATTTTGGCATGTAAACATGTTTTTTTCTTGTTGCCTTCACATTCTTAGTGCTGTATGTACTGTATGTCTGTCAGTTTTCAGTTAGAAGTCTCGTTTGTAGTAAATAAAGATTTTTCTACCTAGAACTTTCCAGCTGGCTCCCTCACCTTCTTTGTGTGGCCTTTCATTTGCATCACCATCCAGAAAAGATATTAAAGCTGCGATAAAACAATTTCATACTTGTTTAGCTAGCAGTAGCACACAGTCAAAAGTAGAAAAGATTTTTTGTGAATCTGGGAACTTTATAATTTAGTAATGCACATATTCACAAAGTTTAAAGGCCTATGTTCCACAACTGGCCTTATGTCCTATTGCTAAGTGCTGTAAGCTGCTTTGTGAAATATTTTTTATAGATTACTAAATAATGGAAGTATATTAAATAAGAAATACATTCTTTATCAAATATATCTTAACTTATCCTTTAATCCACATCTTCATTTCTTATTTCTTTTATCTTTGCTTCCCATATCATGACCACACAACTTGATAATATTTAAACAGACCATTATGTATTCCTCTTTATGTGTATTCACAATGTTCTAGAAACTTGTAAACAACAATAACAACATTTATTTATATAGCACATTTTCATACAAATAGTGCAGCTCAAAGTGCTTTACATGATGAAGAAAAAGAAAAAAGAAAAAGTAAGAATTAAAATAAGAGAACACTAATTAACATAGAATAAGTGTTAGGTCCGATGGCCAGGGAGGACAGAAAAAACAAAAAAAACTCCAGACGGCAGGAGAAACAATACAATCTGCAGGGGTTCCAGGCCACGAGACCGCCCAGACCCCTCTGGGCATTCTACCTAACATACTGTAAATGATCAGTCCTCATTGCTTTCAGGGTTCTCATAGAAGGACTTGATGATGGCGGTCACATGGACCTCTGGCCTTTAATCCATCAATGTAGTGACATCACGGTGCTTTGATTAGGTGGTGGTGGCGCAGATCGCCACCCCAGAAAACCGTAAAGAGAACAGAAGAGAGAGTAGGGATAAAAGTCTGTAATTACACTGCTGTTTAACTTGTTAGAGCACTCTGTACCTGCACAAAAATAAACTGAATTGAATTCTGCATTGATCTGCAGTCTAGGGCCTGTTTTTAAAACATAATTTATTAACCAAAGCAGCAGGGCTGCTAGTGTTTTTTTTTTTTTTTTAGCAGAAGCAGTCGAAAGCCTGAAGTTCATCATCTGGATGTTTTGACAACACTGAGCTCAGAGCTCCCTTTCATTCGTTCAGGAAAGTGCTGTTCACAGACAAAAACCTGTGGCATGAAACGCGCTTACCCGAATGTGGTTACTCATTAGCAAAGGAGCTGTCTGTTTGCTTCTGTTGCAGAAAGCCATCTGCCCACTCTGTATAAAGGACACTTGGATGTTTCCAGTCATTTTCAAAGACTCTCAGAACTGACTAGCAAACGGGTTCCATTTGAAATACTCTGTAGTACTGGGCATGTGACAAGGCCATGACTTTGGCATGCAGAATGTGCTCACTTTCAGCTTCTTCAGAGATGACTACTATGTAGCTGGTAACTGATTAAATGAATTCATTATATAAAAATATGCAAACTAAATTATAGTAACAGCTTGACATTTTGTGGAGGCGTGAAAATGTTTTAGTAAACAGTAGCTATCTGAAACAAAATCTTCATTAATGCAGCTGTCACAACTATGGAAATGAGAAAATAATACTATTTAACAAAGTTGTAAGCTAAATAATCGATTTATGAAGTATTATTTCTTCAGTGCCTTCAATACCATCCAGCCATCCCTGTTAAGGGGTAAACTCAGAGATATGCAGGTGGATGAGTCAATGGTTTCCTGGATAATGGACAATCTGCCAAACAGACCACAATTTGTGAGGCTTATGGGCTGTGTTTGTGATATGGATGTGAGCAACACTGGAGCACCACAAGGAACAGTCCTGTCTCCTTTTCAGTTCACTCTGTACACCTCTAACTACAAATATAACACCAGGCCATGTCAGTCAATCAGTTAGTGTCCAACCCGATATATCCTAACACAGGGTCACGGGGGTCTGCTGGAGCCAATCCCAGCCAGCACAGAGTTCAAGGCAGGAACAAACCCCGGGGAGAGCGCCAGCCCACCACAGGGCACACACACCAAGCACACACTAGGGACAATTTAGGATTGCCAATGCACCTAACCTGCATGTCTTTGGACTGTACCCGGAGGAAACCCACGTAGACATGGGGAGAACATACAAACTCCACACAGGGAGGACCCGGGAAGCGACCTCAGGTCTCCTTACTGTGAGGCAGCAGTGCTACCACTGCACCACCACAGGTCATGTCACTTACAGATATTCTGATGATTCTGCACTTATGGGGATAATAAGGAGCATGAGACGAAGTATAGGAACCAGGTGCAGAACTTTGTTTCTTGGTACAAAGAAAATTGTCTGCAACTTAACATCATCAAAACCAAAGAACTGATTATTGACTTTTGCCACACCAAAGAGCTTCTGTGTCCAATCACTATTCAAGGGATGGATGTGGAAGTGTACTTGGCGGTCCACTTCAATGACAAGTTGGACTGGTCTAATAATACAGAAGAACTATATAAAAAGTGAATGTATTCCTCTAATGTAAGTAGTAATATCCTTTACATGTTTCTGAGCTTGGGACCGGACACCATCAGACTAACACCAGCACTTTACCAAAAACACATGTTTATTAATACAAATAAGTCCCACACAGCACACAGTGCCCCCAGCACCAATCACCCGCTCCACGGGTCTCTCTTCCAGTGTCCATGGGCTGCTTTTCCTCTCTTCACAGGAGCTTCATCCTGCTCCCACTCCCGACTCTAGTTCTCTGATTGGAGTGAGGCTCCTTTTATTCTCACCCAGATGTGTTCCAGGTGCCTGATGACACTCTTCTGGCAGCACTTCCTGGTGTGGCGGAAGTGCTGCCCTTGCACCCGGAAGCACTCCGGCCGTCCCTGGAAGGTCCTTCCTCCACCCTCCCAGGTGTGGCAGAAGTGTCGATCTCCTGGGCTTCACGACGCTCGGGGTGCCCACTGGCGGTGGCCATGGGCCCTATTGGGCTTGAGCCTCCTTGCTCCTTCCCTGTGGTCCCCTCAGCATCAAGGACGGTTGCCCTCTTGTGGCCCAGGGAACAAATAGACCGCCTCCTGGTCCTTCCAGGCGTCCCGGCTGGGTCTGACCCAAGCCTCCTGTGACATGTTCTATAACTTTGCGACAGCCAGAGAGTTTTTCTTTGTTGTAGTGTAATGGGCTTCTCACATCATTTTAAGAGTGGCCTATCAAATTAACAACCTACTTATGGAGGTAGGCTCAACTATGGGAGACCCCCTGGATGTAATAGCAAAGGAGAAAATTAAAATAAAACTTGAGTGTCATTATGAACAATGCTGCACATCCTCTTTCTGACACAGCAACAATGATAACTTTAAGCCGAATTGCCCAGCAGAAGTGTGCCAAGAAACACTGCGGGGCTCTTTTATAACAACACTAGCAATATATCCGTTCTTCGCAGCGGAGAAGCAGTGTGTTAAAGAAGTAATGAAAAAGAAAAGGAAACATTTTAATAATAACGTAACATGATTGACAATTTTAATTGTTTTGTCGTTGTCATGAGTGTTGCTGGCATATATATATATATATATATATATATATATATATATATATATATATATATATATATATATATATATATATATATATACATACATATCTACATATATACACACACACACATATGCATATATATCTATATATCTATCTATATGTATATATCTATCTATCTATATATATCTATATCTATCTATATACAGTATGTATATCTATATCTATATATATATATACTGCTCAAAAGAATTAAAGGAACACTTTTTAATCAGAGTATAGCATAAAGTCAATGAAACTTATGGGATATTAATCTGGTCAGTTAAGTAGCAGAGGGGGTTGTTAATCAGTTTCAGCTGCTGTGGTGTTAATGAAATTAACAACAGATGCACTAGAGGAGCAACAATGAGATGACCCCAAAACAGGAATGGTTTAACAGGTGGAGACCACTGACATTTTTCCCTCCTCATCTTTTCTGACTGTTTCTTCACTAGTTTTGCATTTGGCTACAGTCAGTGTCACTACTGGTAGTATGAGGCAATACCTGGACCCTACAGAGGTTGCACAGGTAGTCCAACTTCTCCAGGATGGCACATCAATACGTGTCATTGCCAGAAGGTTTGCTGTGTCTCCCTGCACAGTTTCAAGGGCATGGAGGAGATTCTAGGAGACAAGCAGTTACTCTAGGAGAGCTGGAGAGGGCCATAGAAGGTCCATAACACATCAGCAGGACCAGTATCTGCTCCTTTGGGCAAGGAGGAACAGGATGAGCACTGCCAGAGCCCTACAAAATGACCTCCAGCAGGCCACTGGTGTGAATGTCTCTGACCAAACAACCAGAAAGACTTCATGAGGGTGACCCAAGGGCCCCATGTCCTCTAATGGGCCCTGAGCTCACTGCCCAGCAGCATGCACCTCGATTGGCATTCGCCATAGAATACCAGAATTGGCAGATGCACCACTGGTGCCCTGTGCTTTTACAGATGAGAGCAGGTTCACCCTGAGCACGTGACAGAAGTGAAAGGGTCTGGAGAAGCCATGGAGAACATTATGCTGCCTGTAACATCATTCAGCATGAGCAGTTTGGTGGTGGGTTAATGATTGTCTGGGGAGGCATATCCATGGAGGGTCACACAGACTGCTACAGGCTTGACAAAGGCACCTTGGCTGCCATTAGGTATCAGGATGAAATCCTTGGACCCATTGTCAGACCCTATGCTGGTACACTGGCTCCTGGTGCACGACAATTCCTGGCCTCATGTGGTGAGAGTATGCAGGCAGTTCCTGGAGGATGAAAGAATTGCTACCATTGACTGGCCACCACACTTTCCTGACCTAAATCCAATAGAACACCTCTGGGACATTATGTTTTGGTCCATCCAATGCCACCAGGTTGCACCTCAGACTGTCCAGGAGCTCAGTGATGCCCTGGTCCAGATCTGGGAGGAGATCCCCACAACACCATCTGTCATCTCATTAGAAGCCTGCACCGATGTTGTCAGGCATGTATACAAGAACACAGGGGCCATACAAAGTGCTGCATACAATTTTGAGTTGCTGCAATTACATTTTGGCAAAATGGACTAGCCTGCCACATAATTTTTCACTCTGATTTTTGGGGCGTCTTTGAATTCAGGGCTCTGTAGGTTGATCATTTTCATTTCCATCAAACGATGTGGCATCTTTTCGTTCCTAACACATTACCCAGTCTATATCAGTATAGATATCCAGGAGGATTTCTTTTTCCCGTTGAGATCTGATGTGTTTTCAAAGTGTTCCTTTAATTTTTTAAGCAGTTTATATATATATATATATATATATATATATATATATATCTTTTGGGGTGCGAGCAGCTGTGCTGGGGGTGCCAGAATCCATCGAGGAAGAAAAGTTAAAAACATTATTTGTACAAAATCTTAATTTATCTATCCATTCCTAAATAATTAAATGGGCAGGCTATTTCGTATCAGTGCAATACGCTGCTTGTTAAAACGGATGACTCCTGCTGTTACGTGCACTTAGTGCTGCGTGGATATTATGAACTATCGTATCTGTTCAAGTTCTATTTAAATTTTAAATATAAGTCATTTTTATTTAGTCGACAGAAATATGTTTAGTCGGAATGTAAGTTAAATTTAGTCATCATTGCATAAATTTTTCTTCACCATAGAAATTTAAAGACTAAGTTCAACTTCCATTCCTACCAAAGATATTTCTGGCAACAAAATAGAACCTACTTATATCCAAATTCGAGCTATTGAGCTGTCGCCTGCCTGCCTGAATAAGTCACCCTCGCTTCGCTCTTACTTTTTTACCGTTCATTTAATCATGGATAGTTGCGGAAAAATTATAAAATGGAAGGAGGATTACACTGAGTATGGCTTTACCAAAACAATTATTGATGGCGAATAAAGTATCCATTATTCATAAAGCTTCAGTTGGTGATCTGTTTTTCTGCATTAACCTCATTAAAAACATGTTTTATATTCTAGTTTCTTCAAAATAGCCACCCTTTGCTCTGATTACTGCTTTGCACACTCTTGGCATTTTTTGAGCCCTTGTTTGTAACTATTGTGCATGAATGTTTTGTATAATGTATTGAATATGTCCTTTTTTTGTTGGATACGACTATATTGTTTTGCTTGATTGTTGCATATTTGTATGGATTTTTTACCTCTTCCTCACAGCATATTTTTCTTGATTTTTGTTCTTTATTTCACCAACTAATACTGGATTATGATTCTTGCTTCAATAAACATCGGTGACTTTGGTTTCTAAATACTTTATGCTTTATCTGTGTTTTGGGGCATCTTGAGCACCGGCTATAAATTACTAGTAGGCACTGACTTAAGATTGTGTATCGTGGCAATCTGTCCTCCTGGACCGGACCCTTCCTGCCTGGAACCCAGATGTCTAGAAGTTCGGCCATTTTGAGTTCAATTCAATTCTGAGTTCCTATCTGAACACTTTGATGCTGTTTTGTCTCCTCTTTGCAATGCAAAAATGGTTGAATTAAGTTTCATAACATTTTGCATGTAGGTTGCCATTGGTCCAGCTTGGAATATAGGTTATACGGCATTTCAAAAACTTCATAGGGGTGGGACGGTGTAATGGGGTGGGGGTGCAACTCAAAAACTACACATTATTTCAAAATAAAAAAGGTGAACCAACGTACAATCTAAGATAAACTAGGGAGGTTGTAAGGTTTATAAAAAATGCATCACTCCGGAATGGCAGAGGCGAAGTTAATTAAGCTTTGCATGCATATTACTGTTGATATAACTTAACATCTAGACTTCATGGTCTTTCAAATGTTACCTTGAAAAACAGGGTTCAAAACCTAAACCATATTATCAAACCAAAATCACATTATTATTTAGGCTTTGCCCTACTTACAGTGAAGCTACATTGCACATCAGTATTTCAACGGAAACAATGGTTGGGGGCAATATGATAAGGGACCAACTGAAAAACTGTGCATCACTCCAAAATAGCATATGAATTTTCACAAAATTATTTATTTACTGTACATTGCTGTTGATACGTTTTAAAATATAGGCTTCATGAAGTGTCGTAAATTTCACTCAGCTCTAATAATAGAAAGGCTAACACCACAGAAACCACACATTAGACTAAAACAGCTGAGGAGATGCATGTATATTACAGGTAACCTAACTTAACATGCAGAGTTTATGCAGTTCATCAATTGGGGTTCAATAGAGGGAACAACACAACAAACAGCACTTCTGATTAATTTACATGCTGTATCAATGATTCAATTATTCAACAAGCTATCCAGATTATTATCTTTTAAACCACACTAAATCAGGGAATTCAAAGAAGTGGCCCATGTCCTTACCAGGGAGCGACTCCCTGAGGATGGAAGGACAGGGGACAGTGTGTGCAGAGGGCATTTCTCCCTAGAGCGCTAGATGGCAGCCCCCCCTAGATTTAAGCAGTGCCTCAGATTCCCATAGGGCAGCATGGGGCATGGAGTTCTTCAACTCTGCCCTGTTGGGTTCCTGAGGTGCTGCCAGGGGGTGGTGCAGGGACTGGGGAACACTACTTCATGGGGTTTCTGTCTCACCCAGAAGTGCTTTCAGATCACATCTACGGAGCACTGGAATTACTCCTTTTAATAAGCGTTGTCCACCTTTTTTCTAGCAAAAGGAGCCAGAGTCGGGAGAAAGGTGGACAATGCTTACCAGGAGGAGTGGAGAAGGCAGTGACCAGTGAGAGAAGGAAGAAAACAGTTGTGCTATGCAGTGCTTTATTGTGCTTGTGGCTGAAGGGGTGGGAAACGCTTGTGAGAAGAGTTTTCCCACATTTAAAAAGTCTTTGCCTTTTAAACTTGTGTCTGAGCCTGCTTGTGTTGGGCATTTGGGGAATTGGAGTGCCCCCTGGTGTGCACACTGGCCACCCAAGCAACTAGGATAGACCTCAATTCTCCACAACAAGTACAGGAATAGGTGGAATACATGCATAATAGCGTCCTGAATGGGATCCTGTCTTCTGACAAATGGTGTCAGTATGAAATCTGACTTCATATAACACTTTAATGGTAAAAATTGATGAGCGGATCAATTATGTAATATTAATGTTAATAGTTCTTCGGCCATTACTTAATCCATGATAAGAAAACAGTTTCATAAATGAGCAGTATATTTAACAAAGCTCATTAGGTAAAAAAAAATCTGATGTTTACTAGATTCCATTCTACAAAATATGTGTTGCTATTTATAAATAAATGGGAAAAAAAGAATATAATACATATCAGTAATGGATATTTCAGTTAGCATCATACTGCCTGCACCAACGAGAATGAAATGAATGAATACAAGGCATCTAGGATGCCAATAATGAAAGCAGCCTCTTTTTTCAGGAGCACTCGCAGCCCACTTCATTTCTGTTTGCTAAGCAACAGAAACCGAGACTCTCAAATGGTAAGAGATTAACTGACAAGTACTCATTCAAGCTTTTTTTTATTATGATGTACTGTGTAAGAACAGCTTGTAATACCTCATCTATTTATATGAAGACACAAACAAACTAGTGACTTCTTTTATTATGTTCTGTCAAGCTGCCCTTGTGCTATTATACTAACCATAAATGGTCAAAAAATGGTTTTAGCACTTATGGAAATTGGGACTATTTTGCAGTTTTCACGTTAGAAATATCTTGCTCTTGTATGTCACCGATAAAATAAAAAGAATCTGCTGTCCAATTCTCTTTGCCTGGAAATCTTAAGTAGGGAACATTAAAGATTTTACCACATGTGGATCAAGTACAGGGTCACCATTTATGTCCTGTGGTGTCAAGAACAAAATATTAAGACTAATTGCTTTAACTCAGTATTGAACTCTCTAGATGTGTAATGTTCTAAGAGGGGAATGTCGGGGTACAAGGTTGTGTCACATATCATGAGCACTGCATACTGTATTTATTCATCTTATTGGACAGCAGTTCTGGGTATGTACAAAGTACTTCATTAGAAATCCATGATTTTTTTCCTCCATGTTCTGTTTGTTTTTTTTCTGTGATTTAACTATAAAATAATCTAATTAGATAAGAATAGTTTTGAGCTGCCCCGTGACACTACTGTATCACACCCCCCAGAGTACCAGCCTGGTCACTCTCGGTATAGAGCTTTAATGTTCTGGCCAAGTCTAGGTGGAATTTTCTCCTTGCTCTCCAGTTTTACTGCTGTATCTGAAAAATATTTATGTTTGAGTAAACAGCTTTCAATTTTTGCTAAATGAGTGAGTGTGTGCTGTCATACATGGGTGCCTGTGGATCACCTTTCAGGTTCAGACAACAAATGCATTAACCTGCCAGGGCAAGAGGGGGCACCAGCACTAAAAATGCTGTCTATTTTTATTGTTTGTGTGTAGTTCAAAGGAGATGCCCATTGATGGCACATAAGCCACGCCCATGTTATCTAAACTACGCCTCTTCTGGTCTTCCAAAAGATGGCATTTCAGTCCAAGGAACACAGTCCTGCATGATGAAGCTACCCAACCCAGACTCACTCCAGAGAGTTAATTTGTTTGAGAAGGCTGCAAAGTCAATTGTTACACCTAATTTTTTTTACGCTACTGTGCACCCAATTTATTTCTGTTTTTTGGACACAACAATAACAACAATATTTATTTATATAGCACATTTTCATACAAATGATGTAGCTCAAAGAGCTTTACATAATGAAGAAAGAGAAAAACAACAAAATAAATAAGAAAATAAAATTAGGGAACACTAATTAACATAGAGTAAAAGTAAGGTCCGATGACCAGGAAGGACAGAAAAAACTCTAGACGGCTGGAGAAAAAAAATAAAATCTGCAGGGGTTCCATACCATGAGACCGCCTAGGCCCCCCTAGGCATTCTACCTAACATAAATGACCTCAATCAGTCCTCATGGTATTCTGGGTTCACATGGAAGAACTTGATGATGACGGTCCTGTTGATTTCATGTGGACCTCTGGCCTTTAATCCATCAATGTAGGGAGATCACGGTACCGTAGATTGACACCACAGAAAACTGGAAAAAGAACAGCAGAAAAAGTAGGGGTTAGTACGGGTTACGGCGCCACCAGGAATGATAATAATTAAATGCATATACAGAGTATCAGGATTAAACTAAAATGTAGCTATGAGAAAGCCATATTAAAATAATGTGTTTTTTGCAGGTTTTTTTAAAGTGCTCCACCGTATTAGCCTGGCGAATTTCTATTGGTAAGCTATTCCAGATTTTAGGTGCATAACAGCAGAAGGCCGCCTCACCACTTCTTTTAAGTTTAGATCTTGGAATAATAAGCAAACACTCATATGAAGATTTAAGATTACAATTTGAAGTGTAAGGTGAAAGACATTCTAAAATATAGGACAAAGCGAGATTATTTAATGTTTTGTAAACCATAAGCAGTATTTTAAAGTCAATTCTAAATGACACAGGTAACCAATGACATCAAAACTGGAGAGATGTGTTCGGATTTTCTATTCCTAGTTAAGATTCTAGCAGCTGCATTCTGCACTAGTTGCAATCGATTGATGTCTTTTTTGGGTAGTCCTGAGAGGAGTGCATTACAGTAATCTAGTCGACTGAAAACAAAAACGTGAACTAATTTGTCAGCATCTTGTAGATTTAAAAGAGATCTAACTTTTGCTATATTTCTGGAATGAAAAAATGCTGTCCTAGTAATCTGATTAATATGAAATTTAAAGTTCAGGTCAGAGTCAATAGTTACCCCTAAATTCTTTACCTCTGTCTTGACTTTTAATCCTAATGCATCAAGTTTATTTCTAATAACCTTATTATATCCATTTTTGCCAATCATTAAAATTTCTGTTTTCTGACACCCCATAGGCACCCCAAGTTTTCTTTGTGTCTAATTTCCTTCATTTGCTCCTCACAGTGTGCTTAAGTGTATCCTGCCATGGAACAACACCCCATTTAAGGTTATGTAATGAAGGATCCAAAATCCAGCGGGAGAGGCTTAGTTCCCTACAATTGTATTAAGCAGTAGATGCATAATGAAGGAATGAATGGATGAACAGAACAGCTTTGGTGAGAAATTACCATAAAGCCAAGCCCAGCTTGTCAACTCATGCTCTCTCAACTCTATTACTCAAGCGGTTCTCTGAGTTTTCTATCATTTCAGTTTTTGTTAGAGAAGTTGTTGGCAAATGGAAAGAACAGCCTTGCTATGGCAAAATTGCAATACACGTAATTAAGAACTAAATTTCCTAAATGGATAGTTGTTAATGTTCTTTCTTTCTTTCTTTCTTTCTTTCTTTCTTTCTTTCTTTCTTTCTTTGTAGCACTAACCAGGACTGGATGCTAGTCCATTGCAGAGCTCACTGACACAACACCAAATGCATTTAGAGTAATCTAACCAAATAGCAACTTGACTCTGAGAGGACACCCACATAAACAAGAGGAGGTCAAGCAGACATGACAGAGTAATCAACCCAATCAAGGATCTAATCTGGATCAATGCATTCAAAATGAGAAACGTCAGTTTTACTTTCATTTACTGGTGGGTCATAGGTTACAAGCAAGTTCTGTTTCTGTAGACATTTATAACCTGATTCTGCACCGAAGCCAGAATTTGCACTAAAAATGTCTGCTAAAGGAAAAATGTCAAAACCGCACAATGGGCTATTAGTTATTTTACAGAAAGTGTTTCAAACTCATTTATAAAGTAACAGTGAAACAATATTACTGTACTTTAAATCACAAAACACAAAACTTAAGCTAAACAGAACCACAGGGAGGTACAACATTTTGGCATTACACTTAAACATCCTGCATACAGAATCTCACGGAGTTGAAAAAGGCATAATGATTACTAAATTCACCATTAACAGATAGTTACTGTATGAGATGCGTGCTGCCTCGTGTCACAGTGCAACTTGACAATCAAATGTGTCTCATAAAAAACTAACAACAGTTTGTATGAGTAACCAGAAATGTCAGCAATCAAATGTAGGATAACTCCAGAATCGGATATAGAAAACAGTAAAGCATAAAATAAAAGAAAATGAATAATAATAGTTCCTTACATAAATGAATGATAAATAAAGATAATGAGGATCAGATTAGCACCACCCATCTAGTAGTCAAATTCTTCTAAACCGACAGGTGCATGATTTGCCATATTACTAATTATGGTGTATAATTAAAGAATGCTAGTGACAAAGACCTACCCTTACCTAATGCAATGATCACAAAACATAAAATATGCTTTTCAGAAATAAAGTTGTGAATGTCCCAGGATGAAGTGTCCCAGTTACCAATCTCCACCATTAATGTACAAGAATGCAGATTTTTATGGGCATCAACACCCAATCCATCCCATAGACCCCCCGCTGCTATAAATCACACTTTTGGAACACAGTGTCAAAAAACAACTGTGTAAAAAAATACCTGGGTGATGGATCCCACAAGGTCTCCTGTATAAGGTGGAACTGTTCCATCTGCAGGTTACAGAGTCCAGGACTGAAAATATCGCTGCTGTAGGAAGACACATTTTCTGACGCAATTCAGAACCGACTTGGTCCCTTTCTGATGGATCATATAATCCAAAGTAAACACCAAAGCAGCTTTGAATTGTGGAACAATTTTATTTAACTGTCATGGAGTCATCCTACTTTGATCGCTGGTGTCTCCATAGTTTGAAATTTTGGGTAACTAATACCTTTAGTTCTATACAAGGTCCATTTTGTTGTGTAAGTTGTACTGTGACATGGAGTACTGGGAAGGACCCACCTCCAGATGAAACGTGGTGCCGCTTAATCATAGCCTCTCAAACACCTATCCTCACACACACTGTGGCACTTTACAGTCACTAATCAGTATGACCAGCATGTCTTTGGGATGTGAGAAGATAAGCTGTGTACCAAAAGGAAAACTCAAAAAGACCACAGACGAAAGAACTCAGATTGGCCATAATTTGAACCCAGTCTTATGGAGCTGTGAGGCTATAGTGTGAACTGCTCTATCACAGTGTCTCAAATTATATTTTACATTTGCAAAAAAAATGTGATTAGAGATCAAGAAGATTGCCCAGAAAATATATTTTTCAATTAGACTGTCCATTTCCTCTATAATAAATCCGAAGTGCTGGGCTGCAACCCCATGAGTCAACATTTTCATCATTATTAGATGCTACTTAATGTAACTTTATATTGGCCAGCGGCAATTACAATAATCTTGTGCAAACTAAAACAAACCTATTTGTGAATATTTATACAGGCAGTAATTAAAGCTTCATTACTGGCCTCCTGTTGCTTCAGCTCAGCAGTCCAATTGACAGAATGAGCCGAGGAAAGTCAGGTTATTTGCTATTGGTGACCCCAAGTGGTTGCACAGAATTATTTTCCCTGGTGTCTATTCAAGTGCTTGCTGCTTTCACTCAGCCTAAGGCTTACTTTGTGAATCACGGTTACAGGAAGACGAAAATGCTTAAAGAGACGCTCTAACATTTCATTTTTTTTGTTTGTTTTTTCCAAGGTGGCCAGGAAAGGTCTCACTTTTTCCTTATAAGGCACCATTCTAGTGCTAAAACAAAGTTATCTATCTAGCCATCTAATTATCTTTCTCCATAGCAGCATTGCCAGACACCTTCCATTCTAAAGGTCCTCTTAAGAGGCCTTCTTACTGCACAGTAACATGTCAGGCAAATCAAAAGAGCTATGTATTTGTGGGCATCACTGGGTGAGCCTCTGCTAAGACCTTGTCATTTCTCACGATGCTGGTGTATATTACTGAGTGCAAAGGCTGTGGTCTTCAAAACACATTATCATTACAACTCTTTTCATTTAGATAAGGATGTCAAAGTGCTGCAGCAGCACTTACTAATTCCTCACATGGGTTCACAGGCATCTAAGGATCAGTAGACCCTGTCAGGACAACTTGTGGTGCAGTGACAGCATTGGCAGCCTAGGTGGAAAAAAATGCAATCTTCCACCAGGGCACTAGAGAGCAGGCCACCCAGCAGGTGTCTGGATATGCATAATATACTATTCACCCTGAAAAAGAAGACATGCTGCTTTGGCAAGCTGGCAAAATACCTACTGGCCAATAGAGAGCCACACACCTCCCTTATGTTGGAGAAGTAAAGCCCTGTTGACCTTTTAAGGCTGATGTCTGAGAGGACTAGCAGAAGTTCAATGACTACTCTTTGGTGGCAGCATATGAACACCAGGTAGGTGGTGTAGGTCAGGTCTGGTCAGGTCAGGTTAGGGAGAATGTACTGGTACAGCACATTACCACATTCACCTCACACCAAAACAGCTCAGGATCCTGGTTGGCAACCCCCCAGGCAGACATGCGGTCCAGTCTCACCCTCCAGAAATGACACCTCTGCTTCAGCCAGGTGAATGTTATGTGGGCAGCCCCTTGGCCTGATCCAGCCACTCTGGTCCTCAACAATGAGGATCCTGCAAACCAGATCACCCTCTGAGAATCGCACCACATAGCCGTAGAGCCATAACTGATGCTCCCTCACAATGCAGGTAATGTGCCTCATTCGGGACTCTGTGAGCAAATGCTCATTCGACACAAAGTCAAACCAGCTGTACCTAAGGATGCTCCAGAGAGACACAGTACCAAAGGAGTCCAGTCTTCATCTCAGGTCACTGGATAGCATTCATGTCTAGCAACCATATAGCAAGACATGAAGCATCAGGACTCTAAAGACTTGGACCTTCGTCCTTTTGCATAGATATCGGGAACACCACATACCCCTTTCCAGTGACCTCATTACCCCCCATGCTCTCCCAATTTGTCATCTGAGACATGAGACTTGAATCTAACTGCCGAGGTAAGTAAACCTCTCGACAAGCATGACACTCTCTCCACAGACAGACACACTGTTGAAGGCTGTGACCAAGAGGTCATTAACGGCCTAGATCTTGGTTTTCATCCAGGACACTCGCAAGCCCAGACTCTCAGACTCCTCGTTCAGTCTCTCTAGAGCCCCGATCAGAACCTCCATTGACTCTGTGAAGGGAGACATGTGAGGCATAGCTTTTTTTTAAGTTTCCAAAAAGTAAAGGGTGTTGTTATACCAGGATATGCTAGAGGGAATTCCTACAAAGAAAATAAGGCAGTCTGTGAACCCAGGATAAGAACTGAAGTTAACCCATCACTATCTAAATCAAGTCCTTCAGATATTGACATGTTGATATTTTGGAGAATCAAGGTGAATAGGATGGACGAGCTTGTTGGGCTGAATGGCCTGTTCTTATCAGATCTGTCCTCTTGTAAGAGGAAAGAGATTTAAAGCTGCGTTGAAACAAAGTACATCTGAATGTAGAACCAAGAGGACAGATCGGGGAAAATCTTAGTGATCAGAGAAAGAGGTCAGGATCAAAGAGAGAGAGGATGTGTGAAAAGGAGAGGGTCTGTGATACTGTGATGCACACCACCCCACCTGACAGACCTGTTTAGGTAGGCCCAGAGAGGCAGAAGGGCTTAGCTTAGTTTTTTGTATTTCTTCACAGTTTGTGTTCTCCCTTTCTGTGACACTCCCTTGTGTGTTTTCAAACAAATAAAAATACACCATTCCATTAACCGTTGAACCCTGTGCTGTTGTGTCATGTGTTTTTAATGTGTAAGAGGTGATAAAAACACTCTGAGCCTGAGACTAAGAGGTATTCTAGAGTGCTGATTCTGTAAATAGCCAATGATTAGCTGTTACAGTATATACTAAAATATCTAAATTAAACGTTTCTAGCATATGTAGTTTATTTTAATTATTTCTTGTTTAAGAATCAAATCAAGATCTTTGGTAAATCATTACAACTTCAAATGGAAAAAGAAAATCTAGAGTAAGACAAAGACCAACACAGAAATCTGACCCCAAGACCTATGCTAGACATAGACTGCATCTAGCTGGCACTTGCCCTGAAAGCCTGGCCATTATAATGAATAAAACTGGGACACTGGGTCAAATGCTGCACAAATCATGGCCATTCTATCAAATGAATTATACAAGAAATAAACTGTGGCAAAGCGTGTCAAGTTCCTTGTTCCAGTAAAGGGTCGCAAAACATCTTGGTAGCCAATTAAAATTCTGCAGCACTCGGCGTTGCTGGCACCAGACATGTATAAGCTGTCACAGGCACTGTAGAGGGTACTGCCCCCCTATTTCAGTATGTTTTAAAGTTAATTAGTTTTGTAAAATGTCACCCGCAATACACATATTGCCAGTTAGGGGGTAATTAGCCTTTAGTAGGCCTACACTGACACATCTCTCAGAAGATTCCTCCATTTAATGACATTCTGAATCAAAACATCTGTCCTTGAACAAGCACTTCCTCAGTTTAATCCTCTCTCTCCTGGTGCAGCTCCATTTCTTTTTGGATAAACTTGAAATAATTTATAGAGTACCTCTTGATCTCTCTGTATCCTTCTGTCAAGACTGTAGAGATATGCTGTACATGAATATAAAAAAAATTCTCAATGAGCCTAAGCAAGCACTTCTAGAAATGCTGTCAGCACTCATTCATTTTTTATAACAAATCTATAAATATCATCTCTTAGGCCTTCCTATAAATCCACAACAACAATGAAGGATAAGAATAAAAAAAGCCTTGATCCTGCTGTGCGAGTAAATGGGTCAAATTATTACAAGAATTAAATATTCAATAACATTATAATAATATAATTATTGTAGGCAATCAAGCACTTTTAAATTTTATTTATTTGAAAAGGTGATCAATAGGCTAAAATTCTCCTTCAACTGCAAGGCACCATGGTAAGAGCCCAATATATTTTTTGACTGATGCTGAGATAAGAGCCTTAAGTGGTCACACAAAAAAGGATTCCATCCCATTCCCATGATCCCCTCATGACCACAGTATCAGGAAACAAGGTAACCAGTCACTCTCTGCAGTTCTCTGTATAGTGCAATGTATACATGGGACCAACATGAAATGCAGGTGCAAAGAGAAATCAACAAAGGATTTTACTTTCCCTGTTTCTGGTAAGTTTGTCCAGATATTTGTATGTCTCTCTATTATAAAAAAAAAAAAAACATAATGGAAAGGAAAAGCAGGGCGAAAAGTCTACTTTTCTACATGTAATTGTTTAGGGGAAAAACAAATTTCAAAGTTTGCCCCCAGTCATACAACAATGAAAATAGAACATCAGATCCAGAAAGACCATAAATATGTGTTACTAGGCAACAAAGTAAGCACATTTTCAAAGCCTGACACAGCAAATTAGGAATCTTCTCCAAATATCAAGAGTTCCCCCCACATCCAAAGACATGCAAGTTAGTTTTATTGGCAATTTTAATTTGACATAATAGGAGTGAATGTGTATGTGTGTGATATGCATTGTGACAGACTAGCACTGATCTTCTACTGCTCATTCTTGCATTGTGTCAGTTTCTCTGAGGTAGGCTCTGGCTCCTGTAGTCCATAATTAGATTAAGTTTTGGTAATCGATGGAGGCAAAGATGCAGTTTTTCTTCATTCTTGTCTTGCAACTCCTATTACCAAGATAGGCTATAGCAGTGCGTGACTTTCTAAGAGTCATAAAATGGATACATGGATAGACTGACCAATTAATTGATGTGAATCATTTATTGAATGGAACTCTTTAAATGATTTCTTTTTCCTAGGCTATTTTTCATTATGTACAGTTTAATACCAGTATGCTTAACCCAGAGCAGACCCTTGACACCAAACTGAGCCATTAACAAACACTCAACATTTCCATAGTACTCCAGTAGATGCTGCTGTGTATACCCCTTCGCTAATGTAGGTACAGATACCCTACCCTAGTCTATCCTAGCAAATGATGTACACCGATGCATATGAAAAAAATGATGGCGCAAACAGGAGTTTTTTTCAGCTGTTGTTTCTGGAATTTCAGGTTTCCACCTACACAGTACTGCCCATTTTTAGCTAATGAAGTAGGCCTAGAAAGGCAGAGTGTGGGTATGTGCATGATTGAGATTTTTTTTATCCTGATCTATTCAATATAGAAAAAAATTATTACGTGATAAAAGTTTTTGTCTGCAGAATGTTTCCTCACTTTTTCATTACTTTATGAGCTGATACAGTTCTATAGAAAAAATATACTTCTGTATGTCATTGCTAATTTGTAGTGTATTTAATTTGGTTATTGCAGGTTTTTGTACATTGTCACACACTTGCGCATGGGAGGCAGCTAGAGGGCTTAAATAATAGTAATACCACGCCAGACCAGGGGTGGCGAGCTGCACTAACTCTCTATCTCTATCCTCTGCAGACTATCTTCGGGAAATCCCACTAGGTGCGGATTTTGGGGGGCTCTTTTGATGATATCACTTCCAGTACCGACACCATTGATGAAGTCACTTTTGGTCCCGAAGATGTCACTTCCGGTCCTGGTAACATCACTTCTGGTTCCGGTCCAGATATATCATTTCCTGTCACGACCTTTAAAATGCCATTTTACTCAACCTAAGTGAGTTCTGTTTTGGACATCGTACCATGCACAACTCTTGGAAAAAATACCCATTTTGTAACCAGATATATTATACGAGTGGCTGCCCCAAACCTTTGATGTTTCCTGTGTCTTATTGTGACAACGTTTATTTTTAGTCTGTTGGCTATTCAAGTCTCTTTTACACACACAGCTACACCATCAGAAAAGACATGAGTACAATGACTTGAAAACATTATCGTTTACCTGGTACTCTTTTATCACTGATATTATCGTTTATCGTAAACAGTACAATACAAGAGGTGACCCACAAATTCAAGGAATTGTTAAAAAAAAATAAAGCTTTATTATAAAACATACAGCAATTTCCATTTACTCACCTTTGAAATGCATTCTTTGAGATGCAATGCACTTGTCCCAGCACTTCTCCCATTTCTGTTAACATTTCCTGTACAGTACTCATCTTTTGTTACCATCTCTACAGCCTTTGACATTTTATCCTGTATTTCTTCCATGGTAGCAAATCTTCTTCCCTTCAGTCCTAATTTTTACTTTCAGAAACAAAAAAGAAGTCATAGGTTGAAAGATCTGCCAAACACGAGGGGTGCGAAGCAACAACAGCATTGTTTTTGGTCAAAGCTCTTTGACTGCCAATGTGGTGTGTGCAGACATGATGTCATGGTGCATAATTCAGTTTTCTGTGCACCACTACTCTAGTCATTTTTTTCCTGATGCTTTCCCATAGATGCTTTAGTAGTTCATTGTAATGTCATTGATTAATTTGGGAACAAACTCTTTAGTAACAGTGTTTGAAGAATGCAATTATCATCCTTTCATGAAAATCTGCTCTGCTGACTAGCCAAAGTCACCAGAGCAACTGTACAATAGACAGCAGAAACATATTTGATCGACTCAGTAGGCTGACTAACCACACTTGTAGGTACAGGACATCTATCTGTACATTTAATAATTACATTCCAGTCCTGTGCTATTAACCAACTCCAGCAATCAGTTGATAGCTCCTCATACCGTTATTACTAATGTTCCTTCACCAGTTTTTCCTCATCCTTGATTTTGATTAATTCAGCACATTAAAGTATCTAAGAGCCAGAACAGTTTGTCCGGGGATGACTGAAATGATCAATTAAGGCACAATCTTCTTTTCAGCAACATTTGAAGCTTGTATCTACAATTCATAGCAAGTGAATTTACACTTACCAGTGATCTTTAGTCTAGTGATTTGTGCAAGATTATATTCACAGTGAAATTTAGTGTTTCACTTTGCAAAAAAAAAAAATCACAAAAAATGGCATTTTACTTACAGTGAAATTCATGCCATTGGCATGAAGAAGGAAGATGTGTAGTTCTATCTGAAAGTATTTACATGTTTTAATTTATGTGTCTGCCTGTCATTTAGTATTTAAATAAAGCTTTCAAGTGAAAAAAAAATCTGACTAATTTCTAGTCATATATAAACATTTTGTTGAGCAGACAAACGTGTTCTACTAATGCAATCCCCACTTTGCCAGATAGAGTATGGACAGTCTTGGTGATCATAATCCTAAAGATGCATTGGAGACAGAAAAGAAACTTGAAGCTCATGGTGAGTGCATATCCTCAACTTGTTCTTTAGAATTTAAGAAACAGGAAAGGGCAGATGTTATGTAATGGTGGCAGTGAGGTGGGGTGTGTGGCTTCATGTGTAGTTTGATTTTCCTGTGGAAAAAACATAGCAATGTGCCTGATGGTGAACTTTATTGCGTATTCATGGGGAAAATGTGCAGTGCATGCAGTCACATTAAAAAAAACACACTGAGCGCATAAACAGAATTGATTTGACTGGTGTGCAGACCACAAGCATTTCAGAGTTTTAGAAAAAGAACACATGTGAACACAGAAATTTGAATGAGGCTTAAGGCAGTGTGGCCAGCTTCAAGGGCCAGGGTGTAGTAGCGCCCCCAAACCTCAGACAGAATTGCACAACACCAAGTCTCAGATACAAATAATAGTTTATTAATAAGGACAGGTTTCTCTTCACAATATACTGTAGAACACTCTACTGTTTCTCTTGCCTATGTATCTCCTTCCTCCTTCCACTCTTCTCAGTTAGCTTTGTCCACCTCTTCCTGACTCCATATCCCTTGGCCAAGTGGAGGTCTCTCTTTTAACTCTGGTTCTTGGAGCATTTCTAGAGCATAAGCTATTGCCTCTTGGAAGCACTTCCGGACCAGGCAATACACCAATTATCCATGTGCTGTCAATATCTAACAGCTCCACCTGGCGGCCCCCACAGAACCTGGTAGAGCAGACCCCTGGAACCACAACTCCCATGCTGCTCTGCAGGTGCCCATACTGGGGATCACCAGACAGGATGCTGTATGGGGGAACACTCTACCCCTAGCAGGTAGTTATCCACTGTCCTGACATTTCAGGTACCCAAAACCAAACAGTGTGTCTCTCTGTGGTTGCTGAGATGCCAACTTCGGTGTAGCTGCTGCAAGAGCGTCTTTCTTTTTCCATGTCCTGGCCTAACTGGCCTTTCCTTTCCCATGGCCTTCTGGCCAAGCAGGGAAGCAAGATCTATCCCAGTAGGGACACTGGTGGGTCCCAGTGGCATAGCAAGGTCTGGTGGCACCCGGTGCGGAGTTTAAACTTGTCACCCCCATGTTCACCAAAATATAAAAAGAAATTTATTGAGAAAGCAATTTTTTACTCAATTGGTTAAGTAAAGAAGGTGTAATGTTAATTATTTTGTAAACAATTTTTTATGAAGTAAAGTAAAGTAAAATGCCTTTTTATTAATAAGCCAGTTTAATGTACAATGTAAGAAATCTTTTTTCATAGTGATAGTGCCTAGTGCATAACTTTATTATTATAATACAATTTAATGAAAACTCAGTTGTTTACAAGTTTCGTCCTCTAGACTCTAATCCAACAAACTGTACTTTAACATGATATTTAGAATCTCTTCTTTCTAACTTTGTTCTGCAAATTTTGAAATTGCATCATCAAAATCAATACCTTCAGCTACACTATTTTCAATTGACAAAATGGCTAAGCTAGAGAGTCATGCTTGGTTCATAGTGGATCTGAGATAATTCTTAATTATTTTCAGTTTCGAAAAACTCCTATCACGTGATGCAACAGAAACACATAAAGTTAAGAAAAATCTTAATGCTAAAGTGAGATTGGGAACAAAAATATCATCTTGTTGCACAGAATGACTTGGGGCAATGATATATTTGTGGCAGGGATGAGACAATTAGTCACAGGACCGGTTGTTTGTTTACTTGAGCACCAGGACAGTTCAAAAGAAACGAGACAGAACACCCCTCCCCAACACACCACACAATACAATAATACTAAATCATGGTTCACCGACAAAAGCGCAATAGACATATGCGCCCTGACAAAACCACAACCGACAAATGAGCGCCGACAAACCCGCTAACTGGTTTTCGACAAATGCGCGATGACAAAATCACCACGACAAAATCGCGAGAGAGGCCAAGAGAGTGGGACGCCCCATATGCAGGGCGTGATCTTAAGGACTATCTGCGTGCCGTGCTGATGGCATGTCGCATCTCATAATATTGACTTCTAAAATAAGCATTATTATATATGCTTTAAACTAGTAATTCATATTTAATGAAACTTTCGTGATTTTGTCGGCACGATTTTGACGGCGCGTTTTAATTGGCGCTATTTTGTCGGTGCGCATATGTCTATTGCGCAAATGTCAGGTCACACTAAATCATTACAGCATCACATCGTTCACCCACAATTTGCTGCAAGTAGGGATTGTTAAAGCCCATGTAAATTATTTGACATGTTATTTTATGTAACAAAAAGGCGCATTACTAGAAAACCGGCAATTTTTTGTCACCCCCTCAGAGCTGGTACCCGGTGCGGGCCGTACCCACTGCACCCGACTTCCTACGCCACTGGTGGGTCCCTGACAGCAGCAACACTCCAAAAAAAAATGTTTTTAGTAAGTTTCACATTTTGCAATTGCGAAAATGCTCGTGAAAAAATGTTAGTGTCTGTTTTATGAAACCGTGTGCAAACTGAAACTTTCCAGTTTCATTCATCACCACTTAAGACATACATTTTTGAAATGCATACCCAAAGAGAAACTATACAAACATGGGGAGAACATGTAGCTTGGCTTCCAGCAGTTTATCATTGTACCACCCTTACACACCCTGCTGATGCAATTAATCTCAATAATTTGAAATATTTATCCTGCCAGTAACACAGTTTTGGGTAATTGTAGTAGAGTGGAATGCTTCCCTTGAAGCACTTCCTATTTCTGAACTTTAAGGAACCAAAGCTCTACAGAAGCTTCAAGATGATCTTCGAGAGCATCTAAACTAGGTTGATTCATAGTCCAAAAACGTCTGCACTTTACTTACAACCTGGCATGAGGTGGAATGGAGAAGTTAAAGTGTGAAAGTCTTCAACATTCCTTAGACATTAAAACACATTTGTGATCATTCCTTTTATTTAAATTTAGAGGTGTTAGCCTTTATTAACTGGCTTTCCATTGACAGCTGTGATTTTTTTCACATTTTGAAAGCTGCAGAATATTTGGCCAGTGGCTGTTTGCCTTATCAGACACCTTTACTGGAAACTTGGCTGAGGATTAGAGACCCCACAGCCCTTTCTAAATTGAGCAGTTGAGAAGCCCAAGTAAGTGCTGCCCTGTGTTTGACTTTAATAAACTCAGCACCCGAATCAAGATACAGCACTCACGTGGCCTAAGGAGAGCCGTGGCAGTTAGCAAAGGATTCCTTGAGATTCAGTTTCATACTTCCTCTGTTCACAACCACTGCGAATTAGGAATGCTGTTGTTATTATAGTTATTATTTTCTTTTTTGTTTTTTTTTGTTTTGACTAATTGCAGCTTCACCCCATTCAGACCTATTTTCTGTCATGTATCTGATGTCATCAGGCCCTAATTTGGATTACAGAGGTTTGAAAATGAATTAATAGGGGATAATTGTGGCCTGTTGATTGTGCCATCATCATCAAATACTTAACTAGTCTTTTAAGGTTCATTCTATTTGTTTGGTATTAACCACTGCTCTTTTCTGGCCATCCCTTCAATAGGTTGGTATTCCATCAAGAGTTGGTTCATACCTTGCGCCAAATGCTCTTCAGACAGCTTGAGACTAACTAGAACGCTGTAACTAAAAGGGAAGATTTGGGAAAAAGATGGGTAGAACTTCCTACTATCAGATGCAGCAGCATTAAATGGAAGCTTGTCAATTATTGTATCAAACTCATCATACAGTTATTCCCACCATGAATTATCCATTACCAGTAACAGCACACTGCACCAAAACGTGCAGTGAATACACTTGACTTGAGCATTCATAGTTTTTATGCTCTTTCTCTGTGCATTCGTTTGCTCAAAGGTTGATGTTCTTGCTGCTTCCTGAGCAGCTCTTCTTTTCTCCACCCTAGCGGCCCGCTTCTTATCCTCTTTCGTCAGCCCTACCCTAACCCTAACCCTAATTTCGTCTTTTTGCGTTAAAACCGATTAAGTCAGTGTTTGTGTTGCAATTACTTAGTATGTTTTCCTGGCACTTAAGTCTTCAATCTGCTTCAAGAATGATTTAAGACATGAAGAGGTAGGGGAAGTGATGGCGAAAGTGGTAGGGGTGAGAACTGCACCCGTACACATGCGCTGCACAGCCGCCCTGCTGGCCGCTGCCGAGAGTTCATTCTACAATAAAAAAAAAAAAAGAGGAATAACCTTGGAGGTTAATCATCACCCCGAAAAATGGATAGTAGATGTCACATATTAGATGTGTACCAAATTACATATCAATAGGTCAAACGGTTTGCGAGCTACAGGTGATTTAAAATCCTGGAGAGACAAACAGATAGCCACGGTAGTGTATTATATACTGTATAGAGATTAAACCTGGATATCATTTGAGGGTTGGAGGCCAGGAACCTGTTCCAGCAGCACTGTCTGCAAAACCCTCACCAACTGTAAATATGGTATCCCATCATGACATCTGCTTTAACACATCATACTGTCATCAGGTGTTTAATTGATTTGATTTCTTTAAGCGGGCTCTGTATTTCAATTATGGGAGCCTTTTCATACGTGTTTGTGCCTCATTCTGTCATCATGTCTCTCTCTATTTGTCTGCCATTATGAAGCGACTTAGTTCGCTTACACTGAATTTGGTACACTTGTGCTTCAAGAAGAAACATGTCGGTTAGTCTCGTCCATTACAGGAGATGGACATCTGAAGCGGAGCTCCATTAGCAGTGGTGTTATTTTTTCTGTTATTTCTTATCATCCCGAGGTATCCTGTATTTACCCAACCCAAGGAGGTTCTGTTACAGTATATGTAAGCATATATAAACATGAGCAGCAAGAAAGGGGCTCAGAAAGATACAGAAAAGAAATTTAAGCTACATCCAAGCCTAGACAGTGTGGTGAGTGGCTGGGGGTGCTACCCAGCCAGGATAGCCAGGAGGACCCTCCTCCAGACCACGAGGGGGCGATCACCCTGGTGGCTTTGGGGACCACGGGAACGAAGCTTGGAAGCTCAACCCTATAGGGGCCCATGGTCACTGCCAGGAAGGCACCCCAATGCCTGAGGAGCCCTGGCCCTCAGCACTTCCGCGACACCCGGAGTGCTTCCGGGTACGCAGCCGGTACTTCCGCCACACTGGGGAGTGCCGGTGGAAGATTATCGGGAGGCACCTGGAGTATGTCCGGGTGGGGATAAAAGGGGCTGCCTTCCTCCATTCGAGGGCTGGAGTCAGGAGTGCAGAGGACAAAGTCTTCAAGGCCTGAAGCAAGAAGAGGCATTATATGAGGGCCTGGACTTTTAGGAAGTTTGGGAGTTGTGTGCACTTGTAAATAAGGAACTATGTATAATAAACGTGTGTGGGTGTTTGAAGCATCAGTGTCCACCTATCTGTGTCTGGGTCATCTCCCACAACAGGCATCATGTCCAAGTTCAAGGTACACTGTATGGAGTTTCAGAAACTGACCTGGAGCAGACAGGAGAAAGCACAGACTTCCCAGGATCACATTCTGCTGCATCATCTCCAGTTGAGAGCAAAAATGGGAGTGAATGTGCAAGTGATGCAGGTCACAATAGCTCGTCGATTTCAGAAGATCACTTGAAACTGGAAATGGCCTTAAAGTCCACGCTTTCATCTACATTTGGCATCCACCAATGACAGAAAAGCAACGGCTGCGAATTCCGAATGCAAAAAACTCGGAGACAGACTTGTGGCTCTGGAAGATGGATGCAGAAGGAATAATATTAGAATCAAAGGTCTACCTGAGAATTGTGAAAGTCCAAAATCAGTGAAATTCGTAGCTGAACTATTCTCAAAAATAATTGGAGAGGACTTTAAATCAGACACCGAGATAGCTGCAGCTTACCGCATACAGGGATCAAATACCTCTAAACCTAGGACTTTTGTCATGCGTCTCGAAAAATTACAATCTAAATTTAATGTAATGTCACTTCTCAGAAAAAAACAAGAGATTATATTTGAAAATAACCACATTCGTATCTTCCCTGATTTCTCACCCTTAACAGCTGCTAAAAATGCTGCTTTTTACAACATTAAACAGCGGTTACGGAAAGCCGAGATCAGATACAGCCTCTTGTATCCTGCCAAAACTGAAAGAGAACATTCAAAGCAAACATTACATCTATACCTCTATGGAGGAAGCAGAAAAATAGTTAAGAAAACTGAGCAATACACTCTTTTGAAATACAATCGTGAGTCGCACCCTGTCATGGCATGGTAAGAAGATCTTACCGGCTGCCTGATCTGCTTGCTAATCTAATTATACATCCTTTTCCCTTCTCGGCCACTTTCTGTTTATGTTTTAATTACAATTATATGCGTATATGTATACATATGTGGAAGAAATTAAATTAGTAACTTTTATTTTTTTTTTTTTATGGACACTGTTTAACATCATACCCTTGGTTTATTGTTATTGTTATTATTGTATTAGGGTTTACTATGCCTATCCAGGGCCACTTTTTAACACCATTTCCTGGGTTTACTCTCTTACTATTTCAAGAATGTTAAAGATTATATTTTATGCTTATAGTATTTGGACTGTATTGGCAATAGATATCTCAATTTTTAATCCTCATACACCTCTCAGAGTACTGAGACTTTGTAAATCGTGGTCCAACCTCAAGTGGAGGGCGGGGCTAGGGGAAAGAAAAGAAGAAACATCAAGAAAGTTTCATCTCTGAAACAGAGTATGCTGTACCAGTTTTTGATATTTAAAAAGCTCCCACTCAAAAGCACTGACATAGTTTTGAAATGATCTGTCTTTAAATATCTACCTCCTTTGCTGATTAACTTTCTATTTCAAACTTACCTTTTATATTTTGTATATTTTAGACTTATACTATTTTGATAGCCATTGTTGATAGCAAAAAAAAAAAAATCCCCAAAGACATGTGTGGCTTGAATCACATCACTTCCACCTCAACTGTGTACTCCCGCAGCTTTAAATCATACCTGGCCAGTTAAATTATCTTCATAACCGTAAAATTGAAAAAGCAAGGGAAACAGAAAGTCACTTAACTTATTGAGTAACGAATTGAAGAGAAAAGGGCAGCCTAAGTATGACTCTGTAAGCAGACAGCGATTTTACAGTACATATACTTAACATTTATATTACACTAAAAACAGCCTCCTGTCTACATTCCATGCAGATTATACTATAAGTTATTTGCAAAGCTCCTCAATGTCTTCCTATCCATCATTGTCTGTTGCAGCAAGAAATGTTAGATTGAGACTTCAAAACAGGTATAAACCTTTCATTGGTGCATATTTCAAAGTTTCTTGGTAGTACTAATTTTGACATCACTTGAGTCTGCTGTCTATTGTACTGCTGAAAAACAGACAGGTGATTTATTTACTGAGCTAAACCAGGAGAAGCACCTAAAAAAATGAAACCAAAACAAATAAAAATAAACCTAACAAACAAATCCTAACAGGAGACAAGAGTCGAAATTGGAAATAAAAAGCGGTCTCTCACCAAACAAAAATCAACAAAGCACAATAACAAAAGTTTTAAATATATTTTTTATTTACTTAGGAGGTTTGTATCCTCAAATTGGATAACTTAAGGATGCCTGACCTTTTTTCTGGTTCCACTGATTACCTGCGGGTCACGACCCTAGAAGCCACACCCCCTTGAAACACAGGAAGTGGCACCAATGGTGACTTTCAAAACACTAGCATAGATGGACCTAAACAACAGCATTCTAGACACAGAAAATACAAAATGAATTCACCCAAAACATACTCATGACAATCTATGTGGATGCTGTTCAGAAACTACATAATATCTTAAAATACTATAAAACCATGCATTTAATGTTCTCTATGGATTCCATATATGCAATTGAATTGTTTTATCACTCTTAACATCATAAAATACTATAAAACCATGCATTTAATGTTCTCTATGGATTCTGTATATGCAATTGAATTGTTTTATCACTCTTATTTGTGGATGTGATTGAATGTTACAAAAACATTTAATAAACAAAAATGTGATGTTTGGCATCCAAAGAGCGACCCTACAAAGACAAAAGGCAGAAGGTGGCATGGCTCTACCTAACTTCCAGTTTTATTACTGGGCAGCAAATATACAGGCGATAAGAACCTGGACACAAATAGAAGAACATACACAGGCTTGGTCCGCAATAGAAGTACAATCCTGCAGTACTTCTTTGTATTCCCTGCTCTGCGCTCCAATAAACACACATTATCGGCAATACACTAATAACCCAATTGTGCTCCACTCACTTAGAATCTGGAACCAATGTAGAAAGCATTTTAAGACAGAGAAGCTTCTATCTGTGGCACCCCTGCAAGAGATCCACCTCTTTCAACCTTTGCAAACATATGCAGTTTTTAATATCTGGAAAAATTTGGAATTAACTTGCTTAGAGATCATTATATAGGCAACGTCTTTGCATCCTATGAACAATTACATTCCAAATTTAACATTCCAGCTACACATTTCCCTCACTATCTTCAAATCAGGAACTTTGTTAAACAGAACCTTCCAGATTTTCCTCATCTTGCACCCTCATCCATGCTGGAAAAAATATTGCTCAATCTCAAGGACTTAGACTCCATCTCTACAATAAATAAAATCATTTTACAATCCCTCCCTTTCAAAGATCCAAGAGGACACTGGGAAAAAGATCTCTCAATCAATATATCAGAAGAGGAGTGGAAAGTAGCAATGCAGAGAATTCACTCGAGCTCCATATGTGCAACGCATACAATTATACAACTCAAAATTATATATCGAGCACATCTGTCTCGACTAAAACTCTCCAAAATGTTTCCAGGGCATGATCCAACCTGCGAACGTTGCAGCCAAGCCCCAGCCTCACTAGGTCACATGTTCTCGGCCTGCTCCAAATTAACATTATTCTGGACAAACATTTTTAATTACCTTTCAGACAGCCTTGGACTCACAATCCCTCCTAACCCATTAACAGTTGAGTTTGGGGTTCTTCCAGAGGGTCTTAAAGTGGAGAAAGACAAACAAACTGTGATTGCATTCACTACACTTTTGGCACGCAGACTCATTCTGATAAACTGGAAGAACCCAAACTCTCCTCTTTGAAGTCAGTGGGAAACCGATGTGTTATGTTATTTGAAATTGGAAAAAATCAAATACTCAGTTAGAGGATCCATACAGACTTTTTTCAAAACATGGCAGGATCTAATCAGTAATATTTTAAAATAAGCTCATAAAGCACAGAGAATTTATTAATTTAGGTATGTTTACAAGCCTTAAAGTTCACGCCATTTGCCTTGCTCTCTCTCTCAGGGGTGGGGATCGATTTGTCCTTAACTCAATTTTTCTTTTTGTAAAAACTTCATAGATTTGTATGGATTGCAATAAAATTAATAAAAAAAATTAGATTTTTGTCCCTTTGATGAAGTAAATAAATAAAAATGTATGCATATTATAATTTTATTTGCTTCACCTGGAATGAACTGTGGAGTATGGTGTCAAATAGGCTGAGTTATATCATCAATTCCACATATGACGTTGTGTCCCTCCCATAAACTTTAATCTCTGGCTAATCTCTTGTACACCTCCACCAACCCTTAAGCACATCGTGGTCGAATGCAAGACTAGCCTAACTCAAGGTAGATACACCTGGTGACACAATCAAGTGTTAAAGCACTTCAGTGCAAGCAAGTAACCATCAACGCTATACCCTTTAACAAAAAGGCAAAGCCATGACAACCTCCATCCTTCATCCAAGAAGGGGAAAAACTGAAGCCAACCCCCTCACCTTATGAGGCAGAACCACTGAATGCAGCCAGGGACTGGGAAATGTGAGAGGACTTAGGCCAAAGACTCATTTTCCCATCAGAGATTGCAACAACCACACTGTAACCAGATCTGGTTCTCTGGTCTAACTCCAGCAAACATGCCTATGTTATTGAGTCAACAGTCCCATGGGAGGATGCAGTCGACAAAGCTCATGAAGGGATGAAGCTGCAATACTCCAAAATAGCAGCTGAAGAAGAGGGAAGAGGATGGAAGGTGAAAGTACACCCAGTTGAAGTGGGGTGAAGGGGCTTTGTAGCCAGTTCAACAGCAAAGTTCTTCAGGGAATTGATATCAGAGGCCCACAGGAAAGCAATCAAAAAGCTGTCCGACACTGCTGAAAGGAGCAGCCACTGGCTATGCCTGAAAAGGAAAGATGCTGCTTGGACTGCCAAAGTGACCAGCTGACCACAAGACACACTCCAAGGTCTGATCAGCCTGTGGTGGGCCTGCCTTAGTGAAGGGTGTGTTGTAATAAAAGGCTCAAACACCCAATAATCCGGAGGTTACTCAGTTTGGCTGGATGGCCAACTTGTGGAAGAGTCCTGGTGGGTCCAGATTTTTTCCTCTTCACAATTATTGAGGGCACTGCACTCCAGGGAACATCCAAATTTTTGGAAATGGTTTTATACCCTTGGCCTGATCAATGTTGAATCGCAATTTAATTGCAAAAGTCTACAAATGTCTAATACTGCTAATGGTTTACAAAGCCTTAAATAACCTGTTCTGTCCTATATTTTGGAATGCCTGTCACCTTACACTCTAAATTGTAGCCTTAGATCTTCAAATGAAGGTATGCTTATAATTCCAACAGCTAAACTTAAAAGAAGTGGTGAGGCAGCCTTCTGCTGTCATGCACCTACATTCTGGAATAGCTTGCCAATAGGAATTCGCCAGGCTAATACAGTAGAGCACTTTAAAAAACTGCTAAAAACTCATTATTTTAACATGGCTTTCTCATAGCTACATTTTAGTGTACCCCGATAAACTATATATGCATTGAATTATCATTTTTATCATGGCTCCACAATCCGTACTAATCCTTACTTGTCTCTGCTGTCCCTTTTACAGTTTTTTTGTGGTGGCGAACTGCACCACCACTACCTGATCAAAGCACATTGCAGTCTCTGCATTGATGGAGTAAAGGCCAGAGGTCCAAATGGCCATCATCACCTAATTTTTCCATGTTAAGCCTGAAAACCATGAGGACTGATTGAGATCATTTATGTTAGGTACAATGCCCAGTGGGGGCTGGGTGGGCTCATGGCCTTGGATCCCCTGCAGATTTAGTTTTTTTTCTCCAAGCCTTAATTTTTATTTCTGTATTTTCCGATCTCCCGATCATTAGACCTTACTTTATTCTTTGTTACTTAGTATTGCCTGATGTTATTTTTGTTTTTTATACACTTTTCTTTCTTCATCTTGTAAAGCACTTTGAGCTATATCATGTGTAGGAAGATGTGCTATAGAAATCAATGCTGTTTTTTGTTGTTGTTAGAGAAAGCTCCTTGGACTTCATGGCTTGGGTTTGGTCTTAATAATGAGGGTGAATTGTGGAACATTATATGCACAGGCGTGTGCTTTTCTAAACAATGTCTAGTCAGTTCAGTTTTCAGATGTAGGGTGGCTCAATGATTAGAGCTATTGCAAGATAGCTCCAGAGTGTTGGGTTTGATTCTCAGCCTGGTCCCTGTTCGAATGGAGTTGACATGTTTATCCCGCATTCATGTGGATGTTCTCAGATTTTCCTTATGCCATGGCTGTGAATGTTACCTCAAGTGACAACTCTTAAACAGTGAATGGATGTGTGACCAGTGACCACTCATGGAGCAGAGGACTGATGATGGAACTGGGACTGTGTTGTTGTATTTCCCTGGGCTTTTAGGCAACCGATCTTTTCATGAGAACTTGCTATTCATCTCTAATTGAAAGCCTTGTGGTTGATTTTGGCAACTTGCCGCTATCATTTTAAAACCCATGGAATAATTAATTAATCTACAACTAAATGGCAAACATCGTTCTGCTGCTTAGGAGAATGACAGAAGACTTTATAAGTGCTACTGACTGACCGGCCTCGGGTCCCAGTTGGAGTAGCTCAGGTTTGTGCTGACCAGTGATTATCTTCGGTAGCAAGGAAACAGATTAACGAAAAATAAAAATTGTCCATGTATAAATAAATGTGTGGTCCACTGATGTCCCTTACAGAGTTGGTACCTGCTCGACGTATTAGAAATACTGACACAGCAGACAAAGGACCCCTGGGTCATAGTAACTGACTAAGCAGGTTGGAAAATACACAAATGAATGTATTCCATTTCTTGCGTAGATAAATCAAAATAGTTTTCTAGGACCAAAAAATGCCAAATTAAATCAATTATACATACATACATTTAAAAATGTTAGTTAAGTTTTTCTCCATCTCCATCTTTTTTTCTATATTCTTTTTCTCCCACTTAGGGTTGTTTCGGTTAAGGTCTCATTTAGAGGCCGACATAGCAATTTTAAATCATGATCACTGAAAGCTGTGTTTAAACAATGTAACCATAGCAAAATTCACACTATAAAGGTGATACATGACATTAGTTTCAAAATGTACTAGATACGCACATGACCTACAGTATGGATGGGTGACTGGTAGGAGTTTAAGAGCTGCTGTCAGCACTAGTACAGGAATAAATCCTAAACAGCAGTGTGACGTGGTACTAACTATGGGTCAATGACTTCTTTTTATAGAAGCTCTTTGATTATTAAAAGAGAGGGCATGCTATTTTTGACCTGTAGACTTGGAAACTTTTGATGGCCCGTAAACAGAAGATAGACTCCCAGCTAAATATAACATCCCAATGTGTTCCACGTGTGCAACGGTTAAATAAGACGCATTGCTCCACTATCTGATACTTTATCACAGAGAAATAAGCAAAATCTCACAATCCACTGAGACTGAGGTTTAAATTAAGGAGTCTGAAACTGATGGACCATGTTGGATTTTGCTAAATGACATTGTCATTAGCAATTATATTATGTCTTTTGAAAATAATGTAACATCTATAAATTACTCTGTTACATATCATAACATTCTCAGTGTAAGTTTCATAGAAATCAATACTAGGCTATTGATCTCCGATAAAAATAGACTTATTTCTATGCACCGACTTTCCTGTTACTGCATTTACAGGTTGCTGTGTAACATTCCAGTACCAGCATTCCTGATTATTAGATCAACGTGTCACTGGTTGCCATGGTGCTTTCAGTCCACTGTTACAAACAAATGATAATGCAGTTATAATGGTAGTAGCTATTTGGGCTCTGTCAGTTAACAAATATAACTACCAGTGCAACTACTGTGCATACACGGGGGCATAAAAGAGTATATATACTGTATATTTATTATTGATATATATATTGATATATATATATATATATATATTTATTATATATATTATTTAGATAGATAGATAGATAAATACAGTAGATAGATAGACTGTATATACTGTATATAGAAAAATAGATATATATACACCCACACACACACATGTTTATATACACTCTCTGGCCACTTTATTTGGTACACCTGTTGAACTGCTTGTTAATGTAAATGTCTAATCAGCCAATCACATGGTGTTGTGGTGCGGGTCAGCTCCATGCTCCCACTCCTGTTTTGGTAGACTGAAAGCCTTGTATCAACAGTTTAGGGCATTGGCGGTGGTGTAATGGCATGGACGATATTTTTTGTACACTTTGGGCCCCTTAGTGTTAACGGATCTTTCCATTTTCATTATAACCTTATCACACAACCCAAGACAAAATCCTCAAAGTGTTGGAAGCACCGAAAGCATCTGAAAATTTTCAGACATTTTATATATTTCACGATAATGTAGCAAACTGCTGACTCATTCACTCTGTATCTATGGCCCATAGACGTAAAGGAATGTCTTGCTTTTATCTGGGATATCCTGTATAGTAAAATGGCCACTTCTGACTATTAAATATAAAATATCATTTCAGTTCTTTAAATTTAAAATACCCCATGACCCTGTGGTTAGGATATAGCAGGTTGGAAAATGGATGGATGGATGAAATTTAAAATAAATAGTATATATCCATCCATCCATTTTCTAACCCGCTGAATCCGAACACAGGGTCACGGGGGTCTGCTGGAGCCAATCCCAGCCAACACAGGGCACAAGGCAGGAACCAATCCTGGGTAGGGTGCCAACCCACCACAGGACACACACAAACACACCAAGCACACACTAGGGCCTATTTAGAATCACCAATCCACCTAACCAGCATGTCTTTGGACTGTGGGAGGAAACCTACGCAGACACGGGGAAAACATGCAAACTTCACGCAGGGAGGACCCAGGAAGCGAACCCGGGTCTCCTAACTGAGAGGCAGCAGCGCTACCACTGCGCCACCGTGCTGCCCCAAATAGTACAGTATATATTCCAAAAATATATAAAAATTTACATATACAGTATACTTTAACTATATATATATACAGGTGTATATGTATATACACACACATTGTCTCATGCTTGCACTTGTGGAACAGTTTAAGGGCTTATGTGATTGTGGGGGGTCCTTTGTAATGACAACCTCTTTTCTCCTGTCCCCCCTGCAGAAAGGAAGACTGACATATTTCCAGCAGTGACGTCACTTCTGGGGTCAGACCACCTGGACCCACCTCTTTCTCCCCGAAATCATCAAAATAGGAAGAACTACCATTTTGGGTAGCCTGACTGAGACTCAACTTTGCACTGAACAATGCATTTATTATTAAGTCTTTTTCATATTTATACTATATGCAGTTTGCCTTTGAGGTGCCCCACACCTTTTTTTTGTCTTTTTGTCTCCTTACAACATATATAGGAGGCTCATATATGTGTGTGTGTATGTAAATATATAATATATATATATATATATATATATATATATATATATATATATATATATATATATATATATATATATATATATATACAGGTGCCGGTCATAAAATTAGAATATCATGAAAAAGTTGATTTATTTCAGTAATTCCATTCAAAAAGTGAAACTTGTATATTAGATTCATTCATTACACACAGACTGATGTATTTCAAATGTTTATTTCTTTTAATTTTGGTGATTATAACTGACTAATGAAAGTCCCAAATTCAGTATCTCGGAAAATTAGAATATTGTGAAAAGGTTCAATATTGAAGACACCTGGTGCCACACTCTAATCAGCTAATTAACTCAAAACACCTGCAAAAGCCTTTAAATGGTCTCTCAGTCTAGTTGTGTAGGCTACACAATCATGGGGAAGACTGCTGACTTGACAGTTGTCCAAAAGACGACCATTGACACCTTGCACAAGTAGGGCAAGACACAAAAGGTCATTGCTAAAGAGGCTGGCTGTTCACAGAGCTCTGTGTCCAAGCACATTAATAGAGAGGCGAAGGGAAGGACAAGATGTGGTAGAAAAAAGTGTACAAGCAGTAGGGATAACCGCACCCTGGAGAGGATTGTGAAACAAAACCCATTCAAAACTGTGGGGGAGATTCGCAAAGAGAGGACTGCAGCTGAAGTCAGTGCTTCAAGAACCACCACGCACAGACATATGCAAGACATGGGTTTCAGCTGTCGCATTCCTTGTGTCAAGCCACTTTGAACAAGAGACAGTGTCAGAAGCGTCTCGACTGAACTGCTGCTGAGTGGTCCAAAGTTATGTTCTCTGATGAAGGTAAATTTTGCATTTCCTTTGGAAATCAAGGTCCCCGAGTCTGGAGGAAGAGAGGAAAGGCACATAATCCACGTTGCTTGAGGTCCAGTGTAAAGTTTCCACAGTCAGTGATGGTTTGGGGTGCCATGTCATCTGCTGGTGTTGGTCCATTGTGTTTTCTGAGGTCCAAGGTCAACGCAGCCGTCTACCAGGAAGTTTTAGAGCACTTCATGCTTCCTGCTGTTGACAAACTTTATGGAGATGGAGATTTCATTTTCCAACAGTGTCTGGCACCTGCACAAAGTGCCAAAACTACCAGTACCTGGTTTAGGGCCATGGTATCCCTGTTTTTGATTGGCCAGCAAACTCGCCTGACCTTAACCCCATAGAAAATCTATGGGGTATTGTGAAGAGGAAGATGCAATACACCAGACCCAACAATTCAGAAGAGCTGAAGGCCACTATCAGAGCAACAATGGCTCTCATAACACCTGAGCAGTGCCATAGACAGATCGACTCCATGCCACGCCGCATTTCTGCAGTAATCCAGGCCAAAGGAGCCCCAACTAAATATTGAGTGCTGTACATGCTCATACTTTTCATGTTTATACCTTTCAGTTGGCCAACATTTCTAAAAATCCTTTTTTTGCATTGGTCTTAATTGATATTTTAATATTCCGAGAAACTGAATTTGGGACTTTCATTAGTTGTCAGTTATAATCATCAAAATTAAAAGAAATAAACATTGAAATACATCAGTCTGTGTGTAATGAATGAATCTAATATACAAGTTTCACTTTTTGAATGGAATTACTGAAATAAATCAACTTTGTCATGATATTCTAATTTTATGACCGGCACCTGTATATATATATATATATATATATATATATTTATATATATATATATATATATATATATATATATATATATATATATATATATTGTGGACTGGGACCCGGACACAGGCAGACAGACATCGTTGGCTCCACCACACAGTTTATTTTACAATTATATACAAATAAAGTCACGTGCACCACAAACCCCAGTGCCTCTTGCACCGATTCCCCACTGTCCAGGCCTCACTGTCTTTGTGCCTTCCTGGCCACCTCCCGTCCTCTCTCTCAGCTCCGTCCTCTTCCACCCAACTCTCGCCGATGACTGGAGGTAGGCGGCCCCTTAAATGGGAACCCAGATGGGCTCCAGCTGCTTCCCGGCATTCCTCCGTAGCCACGCCCCAGAGTCGCGGAAGTGCCGGCTGCGCACCCGGAAGCCATCCGGGTGTCCCCTGTCGTCTTCCCCCCAGCACTTCCTGGTGTGGCAGAAGTGCTGGGCTCCCGGGATATGCAGGCACTGGGGCGCCGCCTGGCGGTGGCCATGGGTCCCTACAGGGCTGGGCTTCCAAGCCCTTCACCCGAGGCCCCCAACATAACCAGGGCGGACGCCCCCTCGCGGTCTGGAGGAGGCACAAGCCCTCCTCCGGTCCTCCTGGGACCACAATATATATACACATATAGCCTTGCACCATTTACATACTTATTTGGAACTGGTCTTTTGTCAAATTGTTGGTCGCAAAGTGTAGAGGTAATTGTAACTGAGGCTCTGTGGGTCTGGTGTGGGTGAACGATATGCATATTTTAACTGCCAGTATGGAGTAGCACAAACCAATCTTTGAGTCTTGGTATCTTCATTCTCGGTCTGTGCAAGTCAATGTTTCTCAGTCACTAGATCCTGTTGCTGGAGGGTCATGTGTTGGTGTCTCTGGTTCACGACCGGGTTGTGGAAGGTCGTTAAAGTGATCAGTAGCACTATGTGATATTTTTCCTTGTTTCTAAGTGAGCTCGTTTCACTAAGGGGTAAGTACAAATTGTTTCAGCTTGGTTGGCAATAAGTCAGGACATTACTATATATTATGGTGAGGCACAATTTAAGAACCAGCAGTACAAACAATGTTTGATGGGGCCTAGGCCCTACGTCTTGTATAACTTACTTTTAAATGTTGCCTGGGTAGGCATGGGTGAGTAATTCATTACAAAAATGTTTGCATTCTTGATGAATCATTTATATTAATAATATTATATATTGTTTATAATATTTATATTAATTATATTATATATAATATATATATTATATATTAATACATTTTTCATCAATCAGCCAGTAGAATGGGAATGTGAATAGTCAGTCATTTTCCAACCCATTATATCCTAACACAGGGTCACGGGGGTCTGCTGGAGCCAATCCCAACCAACACAGGGCTCAAGGTAGGAATAAACTCCGGGCAGTTTGCCAGTCCACCACAGGGCACACACACACACCAAGCAGACACTAGGGACAATTTAGGATCACCAATGCACCAAACCTGCATCTCTTTGGACTGTGGGAGGAAACCGGAGTACCCGGAGGAATATTTCAGCTGATAATGATTCAGCCATGTAGCTGTCATCAAGGGAGGGTACATAGTCAAAATGTCAAACTTGGTAAAGGCTACATAGGTGAAATCCTGTCTCCAAACTTCTTTTCTACTTTTTCAGTGGGAAAATATAATCTTTGCCTTTTAAGTTTTTGCAAATGTATGTTGCATCTCTTAAGTACATCCGTTCAAGTACAATACGGCCAACAGCAGAAAGGAACATGCAGGAAAAGCAACAATGAGCTTTAGAAGCATTTGTGGGAGCCCAAACTTTCAGAATGTTTTACGTTCATGTCCACCAAGAAGAGAGAATCTCATTTTATACATACAGTAGGTCAAGCTACTGTTAGCTGTTATGCTGCTTAATCCTAGAGAGGCTGAGGACAGCCATGTTAGGACGAATGAAGGCAACTGAAAAGTAGGATGAGTGTGTGTTACACTTGGGTGTGTGAGTATCAAAGACCACAGCCCCAGCAAACTTCAGTTTTTATATATTTCCTAATAGAGTATTTGAGCCATCTGTTCTGACAGTGATGGATCCCAAGAGCAGCTGAGAGATTGTGAAGTTTATTTTCTAGGTTTGGTATTCCCCTTAGTTAAAGGACTTCCTTCAGTGGTTACACAAGCAGACAGCGGGGCTTTTCAAGTGATGTTTCTGGAATTGTAAAAAGAATGGCCATAAAAGATCTCAGTTGTCATGCAATTTAAGAAAGGAAAGTGGTGTAGCATGAAGTCTTGTTGTGTAGAACTTACCATGACACTACTAAGTTGGGCAAGTTGTATTTTGGTTAGTGGGGGTTCTACTGAAGAAATCTAAAAGAGACATAAAAATCATTTCTGAATTGGACTTGGACATCTGACATTTTAAATAAATGACAGGCTGAATCTTTACCACTAGCACAGATAAAGGAGTCAGAGCTGATGCTGCCATCAAGGATGTCCCCATGGAAACTTTCCTTGGAAGTGGTAAGCAGTAGGAACAATCCAGGACTAAGAATTCTTGTTGGGCTTCTTGAACTGAGTTGGTCAACCCAAAAAGATGAACATCAATTTTAACATCTGTATGGAGTTTAAACTTCTCTTCCTGTGTTCCTTCCCTGATCCAAAAGCATGTTAGGGTTAATTACAATATAATTTGGCCTGATATGAACGTGTGTGTTTCTTGATGGAATGATGTATCTACCTAAGAAAAAGGAAAATGGCATTGGATTGTGCTATAGAAGTGCTAACACCAATGGTACACAGCAATTATTCTCTTAATACAATAACTAGTAATATATTACTCTTTCATTAAGTCCCATCTGAACGGATTAACAAGTCAGCCTACTGCTTAAAACATTGGCATCCATGTATCTTAATGATTATGGAAAATCCAAAGTGGACAGATGGGATTTAGCCTCATGCTTATAAATAGTAGCTTTGATAGTGAGAATAGGCAGCTGCTTCTTTATTTAGGGCTTCCTTTCAATCGCACACTTTTTATGTGTCATAATGGTGGCCTATTGGGAATCCTTTCCCTCCCCTGGTGAAGTCATCTGATAAGACGGGGGCTCTCAGTTTTCATTTGGTGAGCTGATTGACTCAGCACAGGTGTTGTATGCAGCAACGAATGCCATTAGCTCCCCAGAAAAACTGATTCATTAAACTAGAATATGAGCCTTCTACAGCTGCCCAGGAGTCAGTGGACACGGGCAAGTTGGTAAAGCTTTTGAAATTGGTGCTAATTATTTTGGGCAGCATCAAAAATGTGATATGACTGTGTGCCAGAATAAAATTTGTGGAACAAAATAAGCTTAATGGTAAAAGATATCTCCTGTGTAAGCACACTTTCATCATAGATATGATAGAAGTGAGACTTTGGAGGGACGACTACATGAAAGCAACTTCAGAAACATACGAGAATTTAATATACAGAATACTTCCTCAAAATAGAACTGTGTGTGTTGAGTCAGTGGCTGAAAGGCTTTCCCAGTATAGATATGAGTAAAAAAATCACACTGAGCCACCCGTCACACTTTCCTATGTCAGTGCTCTTAAACTTGCTCTGCCACCGCTTATGGCCTCTGCACAAAGGGCTGCTGCTGCATCTCTTCCTTGCATTGTCCACCTCACCAGTTTCCATGCTGTGATGAAACATTGCTTAAAATACGGGAAGAAAAATCAAGAGATACAAAAGTGGACTAAACTTTGTTGAGTATTTTACATTTCAATCTCATGGTTATAAAAAAGTAAAATTTCCTTGAATCTTTTTATACAATATTGAAACACCTGAAAGGAAAAAAAGCTTAAGGGGTCACGAACTGAAGATTTTTCATACTGTTTTATTTGGTTTTTCACTCTTCTGTTGGCTTCAAACCAAAATTCCTTCAAAGCAAAGGGCATCAGAGTGTGAAAGCTGGCAGAAAATGTAAGCTTGCAGCAGAGCATCTATTTATTACCATTTTTTTTGCATTGTTTAAAAACAAAGACAACACAAACTTAATTGACCCGCTGTATCCTAACACAGGGTCATGGGGGTCTACTGGAGCCAATCCCAGCCAACATAGGGCGCAAGGCAGAAAACATACCCCGGGCAGGGCACCAGCCCACCGCAGTGATACCTCTATGTTCAGCATTTAGTTTTGTCACACGGGGAATATTATTTGTGTTTTGCTACTTTAGGTAAATGTGTTGCTCCCCTTTGAAATAAAAACCATATATTTTTTTTTAACTTTGTGCAACAGTAATTAAAATGAAGGCATCTTCAATCGAGAGTTTGAAGAGAAATGTGAAACCTTTGAGCTACAGGAGGACAATATCTGTAAACTACAGCATTTGAACTATTCCTCACTGCTTAATTCAGTAAATGCTGTCATACGCCCATCTATCTGTTCATCACCCATTTCGTGATCTCAGGGGCCTGCATATCAGGAACAAGGCAATAACCAAGTCTACGGACCATCGCCGAATTCATGTATTCACATTAGAAAAGCATTTGATATTTAGCAAATCAAACTCTTTTTACATTCTGGAATTACATCCAACACTAATGATTATGTTAAATATAATTTTGCTGCCTTTAGATCATAACTTCCTCACAAGTGGTAAGGTAGTTCTACTCTGGAGAGATGTGGTTGGATTTTCTTTTCCTAGTTAAGATTCTAGCAGCTGCATTCTGTACTTGTAATCGATTGATGTAGCCCTGAGAGGAGTGCATTACAGTAATCTAGCTGACTGAAAACAATTTCTCAGCATCTTGTAAAGTTATAAGAGATCTAACTTTTGCAGTTTTTCTTAAGTTAAAAAATGCTGTCCTGGTAATCTGATGTGATCTAAAACGTAGGCCAGAGTGAATAATTACCCCTAAATTCTGTACCTCTGTCTTGACTTTTAAGCCTAATCGATCAAGTTTATTTCTAATAACCTTATTATATCCATTTTTGCCAATCACTTAGATTTCTGTTTTCTCCTTATTTAGTTTGAGAAAATTACTACTCATTCACTCAGAAACAAGACAGCCTTCTGCTGTTATGCACCTAAAATTGGGAATAGTTTATTGATAGAAACTCGCCAGGCTAATATGTTGGAGCACTTTAAAAAACTGCTAAAAACACATTACTTTAACATGGCTTTCTCATAGCTTTGTTTTAGTGTAACCCTGTGTAACAAAGGCGCTATATAGGTGCTGGACCCGACACAGATGGACACGGAGACACGTATAAAAAGTACAAAGACCTTTATTTTTCGTAAGAACTTTTCCACGTTCAAATCGCGTTGTATAAAACCTACACTTGGCGTAAATCCACGCACTTTTCCACGGTACCTCATACCTTGTCGTACGCAAGTTCTCCGCTCAGTTTTGCAGACTGGCGGCACCCAGCGTCAAAGCAGTGCTACTGTTCCTGTGTGGTTACTCCTTATTTTCCTGATGCGGCTTTATAAATACAACGAAACTAACCGCATATTGTTTATTAGTGTAATGCATCTGATTGTAATTAACTTGTAACAATATAATGGTCCAGGGAATAGCCATAGTATTCCAAATACCATAAATGCTTTAGCGTTGTTACCCTCACTTCTTCTTCTTCTTCTTCTTCTTCTTCTTCTTCTTCTTCTTTCAGCTCCTCCCGTTAGGAGTTGCCACAGCGGATCATCTTTTTCAATATTTCTCTCACTGCACTACTCGGAGTATTTATATCACTGTATCTGAGTGTGAATCACAGCAGCAGCTGATCGGAAAGAGAATTATCGGTATACAGCTTCAAGGACACGCTGTCTCAGCCACTGCAAAACGTTTTAAAGCCATTCCTGTACGGACCTCGCGGTTCAGAAACAATTTAATCCCAAGAACTTTAAATGCACTCAATCAATTGCACCTTGTAGAACTGTTAGGACTTATAAGTACAATCACCCCACTGTAAACTTGGACTATAGTTATAATATTGCACAACCTGAGCCACTTTATAAAGCGCGTATTTACATATGATGACGATATCATTTTTAAGGTGAAATGCAGCAAAATACGTTTATTAAATTATACACATAAGACTTTAACTTCATTTAAATAATCTATATTCTTCACTGGGAGTGTCGTTAAGGATAGAATAATTAAACATGTACTACGAAGATATTTCAATGTTCTTTAAACGTTTTGAAGAATCGGCGCTAAGCTTACAGGTGGCTTAACTTCTATTACAGAGCTGATTGTGTGGCGATCGGTTACTTGGGTAAAGAAAAGCAAGGACTGCAGTGACGGCTACGCCAATATATATTGAATATAAAACAGAAAGAGAAAATAACAACACAGCTAAAAACGCACCGACAAATTTCGGCAAAAGTTAAATGCTTGTGTCATGAGCACGAGGCGGCTATGCAGTGTCTGCAACGGACGTGGCCATCCGCCATGCATAAGCTACCTTACTGACATTGGTGGGCGAAGGAGCCACCGATTCCTCCTCTGCCCAGTGCCACCACAAGCCTAGAGCCGCCCCTGATTGTACTGCTGCAATAAATTATTTCATCGAAGTGAAACACATGTTTAATAACGTGCTTTAACTCCTATCATCATGAAAATTACATCACGTATACATCTCAGTATTTTAGTTATTCAGAGAGCTGTAATATCACAAATGTAATGGACTCTGTGTCCAGTTGGAGGAAGAGAGCCGGTTTAAGAAGCAAGTAGTGATTCTCACACACATAGAGCACATAGAAGATCAAATACAAAACAAAGCATTTAACGTGTTACTTTAATTACGATGTGATTTGAGAAACTGATTAATTAAACGATTTTAAGATGAAGTTTATGATGTTCTACTTTAATGACAAAATAAACTACGTGATTAAAGTGGAAATGTCGAGATTGAAGTTGACATTTCGTGCTTTTTCCCCACTGTGTGCCTTTTTTTCTCTGTACCCTAATAAGCTTTCATATGACACTCAGACAGTGGGCTACAACTCGGCCTTTCACGGCGACTTTGATATGTGACTTCTTTTTTATTTCCGGCACTGTGCGATTTTGTGAACATGAGCATTCAAGTTTCTCCAACACGCTATGTCACTCGATCAACTTTCTTTTGTTGGTTTATTTGAACAAATAGTATGTTTTTACTTTGCCTCCACTTGGTATTCGCTGAAATTCTTATATTTTCCCCCGTGCTTTTCCCATTGTCTTTTCACAGAAGGCTGCGCTTAAGGGGGATTTATATTGATTTGCATATTCAAAGAGGCGTAATTCTGGGAGGAGTTGGGGCGTTACATAAAGCGCGTGCACGAGCGTTAGTTTTCACGCTGATCGGGATTTATGTAGCGGAAGAACGTGGAAGTTGGAGTACGCACAGATTCCTGCATCTGGATTTTTCTGTGCGTAAGCACATTTCGGCTTTTGTGCTTACGCCATGTTATAGTGCGAGTTCTACGCACGGCATTATACATGAGGCCCCTGGCCTGTGCGTTAAAGGATAAACAAATGATCTTTATAATTAAAGAATAAGACCAAATTGCTCAGCAGTGCAAAAATAGCCAAAAAGGAGTTGCCTCAAAAGTAATTTTATGGCAAACAAGTAGCTAAACACAATCCATAATTCAATTCCTCGAGCAGAACCAAGAAGTAAGAAAAATAGATAGATAGATAGATAGATAGATAGATACTTTATTACTCCCAAGGGGAAAGTCACATACTCCAAAAGCAGCGTACTGATAAAAAACAATATTAAATTAAAGAGTGGTAAAAATGCAGGTATAACAGACAATAACTTTGTATAATGTTGAAGAGTCGCATAGTGTGGAGGAGGAACGATCAGTGGTGATGTGAGTGTGGCCCCGCCTCCTGGTGTTCTACTCACAAAGAACATGGAATAGTGGCACATTATAAAAGAACAGTACATAATTACAAAAATAAGAGAAATTACAGAAAAATAATCATTCAGAAATAATAAATAGCACATAAACTGTTATGTTTAAGCTACTCCCCAGCTTAGAAAAGGAAAGGAGGATCTTTGGGCTTCATAGCATTAAGAAGTAAATGACTGCGAACTGGTACTTCTCTCAGCTATGTCATGCAGAGCTTGTACATTCTGCTGGTATTATGTAGCACTGCAAGCAGCTTCGTCTACAAAAAATGTCTGAGTAACAACCAACAGCACATCACTAATTAGTATGGTATTTGACAAAAAGCACAGTGACATGAAGTGGAAGTGCATATGGGAGTTTGTACTCTGTGAATTAAAAAAATACATAATTTACAATAGGACAGATTTGTTAATACAATCAACAGCCACATTTCTTATTCAAATTACTTGTAAGATTAAATCTTGTAATCAGGCATGTATATAAACATGAACAGAATTTCCAGTTTGAATTGTTCATATTTCAGTGGCGCATCTGGATGGTCAACTCCCTGTCCAGTGGTGGATCTACTATTACAACTAATGAAGCTTAAGCTTCAGGCTCCTAATCCTGGACATGCCTTTAAAGCGACTTTAGTACACATTGCTGAAATATTTCTTGTGTCTACTGTATGAAAGTTTTTTTAAAACCTCTAAATGTAGTGGTTAAATTCTATTAAAAACTGTGGTGAAATGTCAAGAACAATTGAATAAGATAACAACATCAGTTGAATAAGATAACAGTTGTTACTCATACCTCATTGCTAGTTGTAAAGGTGTCCCCATAACAGTTCAAACCTCAAGGCCCTAAAAATGTAGGTCCACCACTGTTCTTTCCTGTTGTGTTTTTACTTTCTCGTATACAAAGTATAGGGAAAGTATTGTAATCATCCAAAGATTCGATGTCGAGATTTTGATGAAACTCAACATTTCAGACCTCCCTGACTTTCTCGTATACGAAGTTTAGGGAAAATATGGTAATCGTCCAAAAATTCCATTTTGAGATTTTGATGAATCTCGACATTTTAGACTTCCCTGAGTCTGAAAATACCATTTTTGGAATTATGTCTGTGTGTGTGTCTATGTAAGCATGACAACTTGAGTATGATTTCACTTACGTCAACCAAATTTTGCATACAAGTATTAGGTACAAAACGCAGATTTCTGTCAACTTTTGGGCTACTTCCATTAACCAGAAATGGTACTTTACCTTTTATTCATGCAACTGCAGAGTCTGATTTATTCAACGTTACTTCTATAATAATTGTTCAATCTAGTATTGATTTGATTTGATTTGTTGTTGATGTTGATGTACAATACAATACAATACAATTTATTTTTGTATAGCCTGAAATCAGGCCCTGCCTCTTGACAGCTCCCCAGCCTTGACTCTCTAAGAAGACAAAAAAAACCCATGTAGGGAAAAAATGGAAGAAACCTTGGGAAAGGCAGTTCAAAAAGAGACCCCTTTTCCAGGTATGTTGGGCGTGCAGTGGGTGTCAAAAAGAAGGGGGTCAATACAATACAGTACAATACACAGAACAGAACAAATCCTCAATACAGTACAAAAATAAAAATTTTACAAGTACAAAGCAGAATTTAACAATAGATGATATCACATAATATGTACATAATATAAAAATATAATCATTGTCCTGCAGTTTAATCCTTAAATATCCAACCCCATATCTGAGTATATGAAAAAGTCTAGGGGAGACCATTCCATTTTTTACATTGACTTTACGCCGATTTCCCCTAAAGATGAGCGTGTTAGGTCAAGCAATGACTTTAAATTGGCCTGGTATGATCAGATGTTGTGCACCTATGCAGCTCCGATGTCCCATTAAGGCATTACCTTCTTAACTTTAAGCAGGGCTGTTTGAGATTAGACCAAGCATTGGAAATTGAGGGTTAAGGAAATAGTTTGATTATTTTACGATGTCTTACATTTTATCCTTTTGAATTGGGCACTAGTAACTACTTGCAAATTTTAAAATTTAATGTTACCTATTAGAATGAGCAGATATGGCATGCAATAAATGGCACTGCTGCCTGAGAACACCACAGTCCTGATTTTGAATGACAACCTATCAACTTTCTGTGTATATCTTCTCACTGTGTCTTTGTACATTTTTTCCACAGGTACTCTGCTCTTTTTTGTCTCCCAGATGCTAAGTTGTGCACATTAGTTTAAATGTTCATTTTAAATAAGCCCTGTGTGATTGCACCTTGTGCCCGATGCTGTCATGACAGCCTCTCGGTCCACTAAATTGGATTAAGCCATTGTCAATGGATAAGCCAATAAAATGAGGGCCCTTGGGCTCTGCCTCTTATAATTTTTCAAGATAGGCATCAGATATACATTTTGTACCAATAGTATGCCTCAAATAGATGATGTTTTAAGTATCTTGTGGGTTTATTTAAAAAAAAAATTCACCATTAGTCACTCAAATTTCCAGATTTGCACAGTACTTTGTGGAGAAGCAATCTTTTCAGTTAAGGGCACACACTGTATTTGGAAATGATGTAAATGATCAGCATCAAATAAAATATGTTTGCTTCAGACTACAGAAGGCACTGCCATTGTCACTGCGCCCACAATCATGAAATGTCATAGCAGGTAAATGCAAAACAGGCTGCAGGCTGGCTCCTTATAATCAGTGAGGCAAATTATCTCAGGTAAATGTCAAGTGCTTTGTGATGGAGCTCACTATGAAGAGCACTTAAAAAGGGCTGCTGTAGCCCTGATGGATTCAGCTATATGAATCAACGCATCAGTTATCTAAAATCAAGATTTTTCAAAGCAAGTAAATTAGCAATTGCAGAACCATTGTTCTTGTGTAAGCCAAAAAATATAAACAGACGACTTGAATGAAATAGACTCCAAATGACTCATAATTGCTGATTTTCTTTCAAACATGCTTATTACTTTGCTTATTTTTTCATTACTAAAAACACATCTTTGTTATGACATTGTCTTCTGTAATCCGCATTAATAATAATGCCTCCATAATGGATATTGGATTAAATTGTAACGTCTTTTCCAAATGCGATGTGCTGGCAGCATTTCCACAATAGGGTTAGTGATATTTTTAGAAAGAAGCAGATAAATATGCAACAGAATGCGCTTTAAATTTCAGGATCTATTAATACCCGAGCTTCGGGGTCATTAATGACTTCTACTGTATACCCTCATCACTTATATTTTTCCATTATTAAGGAGGCTCCCAGATGCTATTTAAAGAGCTTTGTTTCGTAGAGGAAGAAATCCATACCAGCTGATAAAATGTCTAATATTTCTTTGGAACTCAGAAATAATTGACTCACTAAGCAAAATAGGACACCTGCATGTCTCCAATAATAGGACGGCGCTTCTGGAGAAGCCCCAGAAAGAAAAGGCATCCGTCCTATTACTTTCCCACCAAGCCCCCAAAGATGCAAAGGACTGCTGTGGTGAGCATTAAAGGCTAAGCTGACGTGGATCAAACTTCTGCTGATGATTGCACACAAATGAACAGTCCTTGCATACCTAATGCAATCAATGCAGTTTTTGGAAAGCAGTATGCAAAAAATAGAATATGCAAGCAGGCAGCCATCATACTTGCTAACTGTTGTTGTTACAAAAGGTCATAAACATACAGTTAGGTCCATACGTATTTGGACAGTGACACAATTTTCATAATTTTGACTCTGTATGCCACCCCAATGAATATGAAATTAAGCAATCATTGTGTGATTGAAATGTAGACTTTCAGCTTTAATTCAATGGTTTTAACAAAAATATTGCGTGACCTGTTTAGGAATGACAGCCATTTTTCTGCATAACACCACCCCCACCACATCCAGGGGCTGTGAGGAATTTGGACAGACTAACATATTCATAAATATAATGATCATATTCTATATTTACTTGAAAATACATAACAGTCAATGACTGCCTGAAGTGGAACCCATGGCCATCTCCAAGTGCTGCGTTTCCACCCTAGTGATACTTTGCCAGGCCTTTACTGCAGTTGTCTTCAGTTGCTGCTTGTTTGCTGAACTCTCTGCTGTCATTTTTGTCTTTAGCAAGTGAAATGCATGTTCAGTTGGGTTGAGGTCAGTTGATTTACTTGGCCATTGAAGAATATTCTGCTACTATTTTTTTTTGTTTTATTTTTCAATAAAAGCACTTGGTTTGCAGTATATTTTGGCTCATTGTCCATCTGTACTTTGAAGTGTCATCCTATCAGTTTTGCAGCATTTGGCTGAATCTGAGCAGATAGTATAGCCCTGCACACTTCAGAAATCATCCTGCTGCTTCTTCTTTACATCATCAATAAACACAACTGACTGGCTTTCATTCACAGTCATGCATGATCATCCCATTAAACTGCCTCTACCATGTTTCACAGATGATGTGGTATCCATCGGATCATTGTGCCATTTCTTCTTTTCTCCTAACTCTTCTCTTTCCAACATTCTGGTATATATTGATCTTAGTTTCTTTTGTCCAAAGAAAATTGTTCCAGAAATGGACAGGCTTTTTTAAACTGTTTTTTGACAAAGTTTAATCTGCCCTTCCTATGCTTGAGGTTTGCCAGTGGTTTGCACCTTGTGGTAAACTTTGCAACATTGCAGGTCGAAGGGATGACTAGACATCCAAGTCAAAATTTCGCAAGTCGCAATGTATGTATTGTTAATAAATCTTTTTTTCCCATATATCACCTCCAATGACATCAGTTCTTTTCAAAGGAGACAGCATCTATCCTGTAACTGGGAAGCTCACATTGGCCGAGTACTCCAATTTAGCATTCAGACAGAGAATGAGCAGCTCAGCATCTTAAGCTAAGACAGAAGAGTTTTCTTCAATTCTGTTTTATAGATTATAGCATAGCTGTGAATAATACGTTCATGAGTTTTTGAATTGCTGGGAAATGGACAGATCATTTATTTACTGAGCTAAACCGGGAGAAGTGCATAAAAAATGAATAATCTATACTAATAAAAGGCAAAGCCCTCACTCACTCACTCACTCACTCACTCACTCACTCACTCACTCACTCATCACTAATTCTCCAACTTCCCGTGTGGGTGGAAGGCTGAAATTTGGTAGGTTCATTCCTTACAGCTCCTTACAAAAGTTGGGCAGGTTTTATATCAAAATTCTACGCATAATGGTCATAACTGGAAGCTGTTTTTCTCCATTTACTGTAATGGAGATGAGCTTGAACGCCGTAGGGGCGGAGTTTCGTGTGACATCATCACGCCTCCCACGTAATCACGCAGTACATAGAAAACCAGGAAGACCTCCAAAAAGCGCTGAAGAAAACATGCATTATATAATCGAGAAGGCAGCGAAACAATAAGAAGCGAGCAGGTGACATATACAACCATATTCATGAGTTCTGCTACTTCGGAAACAAAGCACGATGTAAACCTACACTTTAAATTAAGTTAATGGACAGGCTGCGGCAATCCAATAGCAAACTCCCACTAAATATTCACGGGTGAAGGACTGTGCTTATGCAGAGGAAGATGAGATGGTCATGGTGGTGTTTGGCATAAACTCAGCGAAACTGCGAAAGAAACTTTTAAGTGCCAGGACTTAGGTAACATTAGATACAGCCATGGACATAGCACGACATGGCACCAGCACAGCTGGGAACCTTCGATGCATGCATGTACACCGAGCGGCTCATGTGAACTGACGCAGTGCACAGCCAAAAAGCAACAGTTCCAAAGAGCGCTGAACAAAACCAATTACACAATTGAAAAGGCAGCAAAATATATGAAGCGTCTGATACATACAAGCATATTCATAAATCCAGCTACTGCGGAAACAAAGCACACGGTGGAAAAAGTCAATGTCCCGCTAAAGGAAGACAGTGTAAAAAAAACCCATGCATGCAGTGTGTCAGGTCTCAGATAAAGAAGAAGACGAGCTGTTTATTGATGCAGTAAGAAACGAATCGATGAATGAAACCTGTCATCTTTACAACGATTGACAAACACGGAATGTAACTTGAACACAACACATCCTACAAATACGAACCTGATTGAAAGAAATAATGATAATCAAATCCTTGATGACAGCAACACTCAGTAACACTCACAAAACAAATACTGTATATTGACAAGTTACGTTATTTTTTAAAATGTTCCCTTTTCTTTTTCATAGCTTTTTTAACACACTATTTCTCCGCGGATATATATATATATATATATATATATATATATATATATATATATATATATATATATATATATATATATATATATATATATATATATATATATATATATATATATATATATATATATATCCCGATCTACATACTCGAATAATGGATACTTTATTTGCCATCAATGATTGTTTTGGTAAAGCCATACTCAGTGTATTCATTAGATGAACGGTAAAAAAGTAAGAGCGAGGGAGGATGACTTATTGAGGCATGCAGGCTGTAGTGCGTCAACTCTATCTGAATTGCGATCACATTTGAAAAAATATATCTTTTCAAGTTCTATTTAGTCCATATGTGTCAAACTCAAGGGGCGGGCCACATCCGCCCGCGTGTAATTATATCCGCCCGAGATCATTTTATATACTGTATTATTGTTATTAAAGCCCGGGTATATGAAGCGCTGGTAACACAATAAACTACAGATCCCATAATGCAGCGCTTCAGCTGCCTTGCCGAACACTTAACGCGTTAATCAAGTCTACCTTATGATGCTGCAAGTTATTGCGAAGCTAGCTCACACGATGCTGAAGAGAAAAGTTGATTCTGAAAATAGAGCCTTTAAAAACCGATGGGAGGCTGAGTATATGTTTACTGAACCCGTGTGTCTCATTTGTGGAGCTAATGTGGCTGTAATTACAGAATTTAATCTAAGACTGCACTATGAAACAAAACATCAGGGTAACCTGAAAGATCTGAATGCAATGCAGAAGATACAGAAAGCAGAAGAATTAAATAAGAATCTGACACTTCAGCGGACGTTTTTACCCGTGCACAATCACAAAGTGATTTCAAGTGAAGCTGCTTTTATGGGAGACACAAATGCACCAGTGCAATTTGCCCCACTTTCCCTGTTGCCAAGTAATGTTAAACCAAGTCGTCACTACGGTGTTCCCAAATACGCACTTTGCTGATAAACTGAGCGCACTGAGTTTGCACGGCGCTTTGGTGACTTTGAAGAACAAAAAAAGTCCGTCTACATGCGGCTCGAACCTTGTGCATGTTTGGTAGCACATATCTGTGTGAGAAGCTCTTCTCAGTGATGAAGACTAACAAAACAGCACACAGGAGTCGCCTCACTGATGAGCACCTGCAGTCCATCCTGACAATCTCCACAACACAGAACCTCACACCAAACAGAAACGAATTTGTGGCCAAAATAGATGCCAGGCGTCCAGCTCTGATCAAATGACATTTGAGCAAAGACAACTGAATGATTTGATTTGTTATTGCTGAAAGGAACACATTTTATTTATATTTCCAGGTTTTGTTATGCAGCATGTTCATATTTGAATTTGTATAATTTTGACAGGACATATTTTTATGGAGAGCAAAATCTTTTGGGATATTTATTTTATTTTTATATAAAATTACATAAGAGTAAAGAAATTTGAATGTTTGTTCTTTTAACGTTTACTTTATTTCTAACTTGTATAATTTAGACAGGATATATTTTTATGGAGAGCAAAATATTATAAGTTGTTTAAGGTTTGAGTTGATTTATTCACGAATAATATTCCTGTCTCTTTTTACCATTCCTACCAAAGATATTTCTGTCGACTAAATAAAAATTCCTTCTATTTAAAATTTAAATAGAACTTGAACAAATCTGATAGTTCATAATATCCACGCAGACTTGCACGTAAGAGCGGGAGTTATCCGTTTTAACAAGCAGCGTATTGCACTGATATGAAATAGCTGTGTGTGTATATATGTAGATATGTATGTATATGTATTTGTGTGTATATATGTGTGTGTATGTATGTATGTGTGTATGTATATGTATGTGTATATATGTAGATATATATGTATGTATATATGTGTGTGTATATATATGTGTATATGTATAGATATGTATATATATATGTTTATGTGTGTGTGTGTAAATATATATATATATATTTATATATATATATATATATGACAGCAACACTCATCACTCACAACAGTGCCAAAACAATTACATTGACAATCATGTTACGTTATTTTCAAAATGTTTCCTTTTCTTTTTCATTGCTTCTTTAACACACTACTTCTCCGCTGCGAAGCGTGGGTATTTTGCTATAACTGCTATAAAAGAGAACACAGAAACAAGAAAAAGGCTTGGGGAACCACCCCGTATATTGTCTTTAGTATTAGTTGGTATCTCAGTAGAGTGATATCAAAAGGTTTGAGTCCAAGATGGAACTTACTGGAAAAGGCAAGTAACTGACTTTATAGGCAGTGGGAAGGAAAAGGAGGGTCCAACAGGGCGGTGTTGGAAGTGAGGTCAGCAGGAGGGTGTGGTTTGGAGAGAGAAGTGGAAGCTGGTTAGATCTTAGCTGATGTTTCCTTCTATGGTTCTGCAGAGGAGGGAGAAAAGACATTAGTGCACTTTATCAATCCCTGACCTGTTGTTTTACCTTTAGTTAAATCCATAGACTGCCTCCCATGCACACGTGTGACACTACCAAATCCTAGCAGGAGACAAGAATTGAAGTCAAAAAACAGGCAAAGAGGCCAAACCATGCAGGTTTGCAGGTTTGTCCTGGGTATGACATTAAAGTGCTTTAAAGTGGTCCTCCAACTGACTGTTGGGCATGGCCCTGTGGTCCAGCGGTTGTGGAGCATCTGTTGGTGAAAAAAGATTCACTGAGCTTGACTTTGGTAACAATGATATGATCAGGCTCTGATCAGGGCTCTTAAGAAACTGAGTGAGTAGTCTGACTGTCTGGGCTTGTGAGTGTCCTGGATAAAAATCAAGATCCAGGCTTTTAATGACCTCTAGGGTACAGCCATCAGCATTGTGTCTGTCTGCAGAGAGAGTGTCAACTTTGTCAGTGGTTTACTTACCTCTGCAGTGACATTTGTGACTCTGGTGACTTTTCCTGTGATGTCAGTAGATAGATTGGGAGAGCATGGGGTGGGGCTTTAGGTCATGATGTCGGTGGAAAGGAGTGTGTGGCACTCTCAATATCTTTTAAAAGGATGAAGGTCCTAGTCTTTAGAGTTCTGATGCTTCCTGTTTTGCTATATGTTTGCAAGACATGGGCACTATCCAGTGACCTGAGACGAAGACTGGACTGTGCCTCTTCGGGGAAATCTTGGGTGCCATTGGTTTGACTTTGTGACTAATGACCGGTTGCTCATGGAGTCCCAAATGAGACACATTACCTGCATTGTCAGGGAGCATCAGTTCCAGCACTACGGCCATGTGGTGTGATTATCCAAGGGTGATCTGGCTCGCAGGAACCTCATTGTTGCAGACCTGAGATAGATAGATAGATAGATAGATAGATAGATAGATAGATAGATAGATAGATAGATAGATAGATAGATAGATAGATAGATAGATAGATAGATAGTACTTATTTGTTCCACAGAGAACTGTATTGCACAGAATTTGAAAATCTGAGAAAAAAGAGCCATCTAAACTCTTGATAACTATTGCAAATGTAGTAACACATTTGGAATTTTTTTAACACATATTCCACAGATAAGTCTCTATCTAATGTGCAATTCTCTTTTCAGCTTGTCATCTTGCCGGAATTCACACAGCATGTGTTCAATTGCCTTCAAATTGAGGTCAATCAATTAAGGAATGCAAACAAAACCTGAAGTGCATTTTGCTTAATTGTTCGCCCACTTATCAGTACTTTGTTGACTATAAAAGGTATCCCCATGTGGAGGTTCTTGAACCTGAATTAATGGAGGAACAATGAGAAGAGGACGAGGTAGAGGTACGTGAGGGAGAAGGAGAGGAAGATAAGAGGGATGAGGAGGAGGAGGATGATAGAGGACTGGTGGAGGTACGTACAAGGAGTAGTCAGGGGGAGAAGAGCAGGATGGGAAAAACACACAGAATTGTGTCATATCCCTGTAAGTCCTGTCAAATGACTATAGAGCGACAGTGGCTGCAATCTTTCAAACGTTTTTGAAAGTGACCAGGTCAGGGCACTCTGAGCATTAAAATTCTGAACATCACCATGAACTATTCTGAGGCAATATAGGTTGATGTGTGACAGTCGCAAATGTATATTTTGTTTTCATACATTTCTCAGAATGGAATGGAGACCACATTCAGGTGGGTGTGCGTGTCTACTGTCTGAAGAATAAGAACATGCTGTGGTGAACATCGTGTTACAGAATAACACTATTTCACCTTCGAGTAATCTAGCAAAGGATCATCCAAGACAACGATGATTCCACAATATTTAGCAATGCACAAGTGTGTAAAGTGCCCTTTGAGAGGAACTCAGGAAGGGCAAAGGAGATGTGGTTTCAGTTTGTTTGTGAGTGTATTCAGATTGCTGTACTTCTATGAATAACAGTGTTATATCACTACTTACATGCATTGTCAGTTTTATAGTTCCATATGTAATTGTGCGTGTGCTTCTTTGTAGAGAATTCAGATGCCAGCCAAGTAGATCATCAACCCATCTATATTGACAAAGCTGGATTCAACCACAACAAAAGAAGGAAAGGAGACAGAAACATCATAAGTCAGTGCGCCACAGTAAATGTCCCAGGAGGCAAAATTACAATCTGTGCTGCATTGTCAATGGATGTAATTGTGGCCCACAATGCTGTTTTTGGGCAATACAATACAGCGCAACTGCACAGTTCTTTAAATGTTCTCCATGATGCTCTCATTCCACAAGGACAGAGTGACCAGCAACAATTAAATGGAAGACAGTTTGCTGTAGCCTGGGACAGTGTTTAATTCCACTGCTTAGTTCTTGTACATTAGGGGTTGGAAACACCACCTACATTTCATGATGATGTTCCTGCTACCACACTCCATCTTTACTTTTTCGTATACAAAGTATAGGGAAAGTATTGTAATTGTCCAAAGATTTGATTTCGAGATTTTGATGAATCTCAATGTTTTAGACCTCTCTGTTTCTGAAAATACCATTTTTGGAATTATGTCTGTGTGTGGGTGTGTGTGTGTGTGCGTATGTAAACACGATAACTTGAGTACGCTTTCACTTAGGTCAACCAAATTTTGCATATAAGTATTAGGTTTAAAACATAGATGTATATCAACTTTTGGATTACTGTATTTCAGTTAACAGGAAGTGGTACTTTATATTTTATTTAGGCAACTTCAGAGTTCGATTTATTCAACTTTACTTTTGTAATAATTGTTCATCAATAATAATAATCATTGTTGTTATTGATGGTTCTTTAATGTACATAACATAAAAATATAATCATTGTCTTGTGGTTTACTCCTCAAATAGAGTTTAAAAAAAATGAAAACTGGCACAGCTCTGGCATCAGTTCTCTTCAGTCCGATTCTCCCCACCAGCAGGTTCCTCCCCTGAACAAATCCCCCAGCAGCCACCTTTCACTGTTTCTTGATTGCTGCTGACCAAGTTGAGGACATTAATGCTACATACGGTGTGAATCTTCAAGTTTCTTTTCTGTCCCTGATGCATCTTTAGGATTGTCATCATAATTGGAAAAGTGGGGATCATACTAACAGATGTCTACACATCACAGGAAATGACTCTAGTGATCTTAATTCACATACCAAATGACCGATAGAGGTACAGTATGTGGAATAATTGGATTAAAATGCCTTCAGACAGAAACTAAACATCTTTCTTCTTCTGTCAATGTGATGAATTTCAATGGAAGCAAAATGCCTTTTGTTTTTTGAATTTTTTTGCTAAGTGAAACACTGAGCCTCATTTTTAATTCAATTTTGGGCAAACTGTTCTGGTCATCCCTAATAGTAAACTGCTGGTGGGGAGAATCGCACTGAAGAGAACTGATGCCAGAGCTGTGCCAGTTTTCATTTTTTTTAACTGAAACAAACAGTTTTATTGCATTTCAGACAGCACTAATAACTTACAAAGCTTTTAAAACAACAATAGTGCTCTTGTAGAGTGGGTCGAAGTCTTTTCTGTTTTAGAAAATGTATCTTTTATTGCCTTTTCTCTGTCAGCATAATTTGACTTGATGTATATACAGCACCCTTTAAAGGGAGATTCTCCTTTCACTGTCTATAAATGCAAATTGAACTTCTCCTTTCTGGTATCAGGTAGCCAGAAGGGGTAGGCCTGGGTCAACCTTCTGCAGATTTCGCAGAGTGTACCCTCTCACTGGAAGCTCCTGTGAGTGCCAGATCATGTGGACTTCTAGATCATCTCTGAGAAAAAGAGCAAACACACTATGGGGCATAAAGAGCTCCCCATACTAGACCCTGGTATTTCTGCATCTACCAGGATGTCACAAGAAAGCAGAGTGGCCTTTAGGGGGCGCTGGCAAGGCTTCCCAAACCTCAAAATGATCACTCAAGAGATCAACCTACTATAAAGAAATGTTTATTAATGAAAACAATAACAGGACAAAAGGGAAAAAGGAATCCATCCAACTTTTGTCTAAACTTACTTGTCTAGAGCAGGGCTGTGGGTAAGCTTAAGCTATCCCAGCAAGCATTAGGCACAAAGCAGGAACAATCCCTGGATAGGGTGCCAGTCTACCACATGATGAACAAACAGACATAAAAACACACACTAAGGTAAAGACAGAAACAGTAACAAGCAAACAGACTGCACCACTGGGCCTATCTAATTGTGTGTATTCATGTCTATCCAGCATGGTGCCTAACACTTAATTACCTTTTATATACTGTGAGCTTTGTTATATCTCCCTCTGGATCATCTCTCACCCTTACTCTGGACTTGTCCTGCCAGTTACATTCTTGTCCTACTCACACTTCATCTCCAAATCCAATAATGGGTTAGTCAGAAGAAGCATTTAAACTCTGACAAGGTACTATTTACAGGGCTACCCCTAAATTAATTCCGGGGTCAGGAATACCCTCTGGAGCTACTGGAAGATCATCCTACTAGAATTCGGTCAAGTAGCTGTCAGTTTTCTTGCATTTCCCAGTTAAAGTACCAGGCACTCCCCAGGTATCCTGTCCAACATAAAGCATGGCAGTAGGCCATGTATAATTTAAAGTGCCTCGTTACTGCCATCTTATGAGAAGGGGACTTCTACAACATTATTTATCATCCCCCATGTATCATATGTCTATATTCATGCCTTTGGATTTATTATTTCCAGGGATACCCCCTCTCTACATATACTCTACAGCCCCCTGGCACTAGTTCTTTGACACTGCAGTCTTTTGCCTCTTCAAAATATATATATATTGTATTATATTTTTGTATATACTGTGCATGTTGGTTTAACTGCTTATGCTTTAACAGTATGTTTTGTGTTTAAACATCTTTTTTCATGCTATCCATCTTACTACCTATCTGTAGTAAATTATTATTTATTGTAAATATTGCTTATTATTATAAGAATAAAATGACTTGAATTGAAAATGAAATAGATTGAAATATGAATTCACAGAACAGTAATCACATATAAGAAATACACTCCAACATTTAGCCAATTAAAGTGCAGCATGAGGCAGCTATGTGGTCAAATTTTTGTCCATTTAAGCATCTCCTTATATTATATTAACTGATACTGCTGGGCTCTGTTAAGACTCTCAGGTGCCCTTCAGTATTAGAAACTGGAAGGATGAATTGAAGGTTGGATGGAAGCAGCATGACCAAAAAGAGAATTCTGAAACCATTTCATTCATGTAATTGAGCAGGTTTCAGTCAGCCAAGGCACGGTTCTTGATTTTTATGTAAAGGAGACCCCCTAGTGGCTGTTATTTTTAATCACATATTCAGATTACAGTTTTTTTTGTCGATTGTTTAGATATATTTCCGAAAACATTAATCTCATTCTCAAAACAGTGCCTCAAAACATCAGAGTATTAATCCATCTGGCTACAGCACTCTTTCATTTCTCATTGTATTTATATCTTTTATAAAATGATAAAAACAAATTTTGCAACACACTAGGCACAATTGTCTTTGCACAGAAGCAATTCGCAGGTGAGTGTGACATGATAATCAGATGTAATTGTACTTTTGTCACTTTGTAGTGGTCCGGTGCCATTCAGATTCACATCGTTGATAGGACGGTGATTTATTTATTTTTTCAGTAGGGATCCCAGGAATGCACCCAGCCTTGACTTGACCCACACATGTTATCCGACAGAGAAACAAACCAAACAAATGTCTGAAATATATTAAGTGGGAAATCAATTATCAACATCAAAAATCAGACAACCCTCCCGTTTCCTTTCGGCGATACAAATATTACATACAACAATCAACCCCGACAATGAACACTCACAACAATGTCCTTATCACAGTTTCAATGTGGTAGAAATTGAAATGGTATGGAGTAAAGATGACAATGACGATCCCAGGAACACGTTCTGTAAGAAATTAATTAAACAGTCCTACCGGTAGTCCTGAGGGGTGAGATTTGTGGGAGCACGGTGACTAATCCACCACTATTCCCCCAACAGGCAGGTGAGAAATGATCCAGGGTATAAATGACTTCACAGTGGTTACGTTGGACAGGACACATGGGATACACAGAAACACAGACCGTCTTTTCTTATTGCTTTTCAAGTTTCCCGCTGGCCCTTCTTGTCCCCAGCAGCTATTGCGCCCATGGGAAATGAACTGCTTCTAGTGGCAGCACTGCTACCACTTGGTTATGCCCAGTTTAAACTTCTAGCGACACAGATGTTCATTGAATAAATCATTACATGCAAATGCTATACACAGTGAGCAGGGTGCTGAAAGTGTGGTTGAGTGAAGAATCACAAGTCCCAAAGAAAAAAATGCTGGGGTGCCATCCCAGCTGTCCCCATTTTCTTCTTAACAAATAACAAAAATACAAGTGCCCAATGGCAGAGACAATGAAATAAATGAAAATAAAAGATAGTCGCAGTCAGGCCATGACTTGTAGGAGGGAAACTGGAAGGGATGGAGTCAGGTACCCTCACTGGGCGTCTTCTCAGTGCTGTGGGAGGAAATGAAGAGGACATGATTAGTGACAGTTCCTCCTCTTGACCCAAGGTGCAATCACGTACCTTAGAGGAGCCCTGAGGGTGATCCACAGACATACATTCGTGACAAAAGGCATGCAGTGTCCCTGAAACAGCTGCACAAGGAAGAGTGAGAGGGTGAAGGTGCTAAGACAACTTTATGGACCAAAAAGTAATGGTTTTTCCTTCCAGTGTGTCTCCATGAATGTGTCTTTTGGACAATGCAACAGAAACTGGAATGGAGCAGATGGACTGTTACTGCTTTGTTGTATGATATGATTTTCTTTACCATTTGGATTTTATACTATGAAAACTGCTTTGTGTGTATTGCAGAGAGTGATGGAGCTGGGGGCAAGTGACACACTACACATGTCTGTGTATGCGGATGAAGTTGGATACAAACTGAATATAGTCCGGCAACATGGCAAGAACATCACAGGGCATCCACTCTGGATACTGTATATCAGGGCAGTGTGGGGCCAACATAACTTTGTATACCACAGTATCAGAAAATAGTGTTATCCCCCATGTTCCTACCATTGGGCATTACAACACAGAACAGCCTATAGATGTCTAAAATGGCCTCTTCAATGCTCTGATTCCTTTAGTGGCAAGGCCAGACTTTCCAAGTGATATGATCATTTGGGATATTATCAGGTTTCACCGCTCTGGTGATGTGAAAGAGTAGTTTGCTGCCCAAATACACATGTTGATGGAGTTTCTGCCCCCCTACTCACCTTTCCTCAATTCAACTGAGGATTTTTTTGTGTGTGAAGTCTGAAGGTGATTGATTACAATGGTCCATATCCAAATGAACCTACTAGAGGCAACAGATGCTGTTTGTTACAACATCACAGCTGATGGATGCTGAGGAGGCCTGAGACTTGTGAGACTGTTTTTTCCCTCTTTGACTTCCAAGGGAAAAAATCTGATTCTTATGTTGACAAAATCTTGTGCACCAACATAGAGGAGAGAATTGATGGCTAATAAAACACATTAGCCTTTATGTTTTTGATCATTTCAGTATTTGTGGTTTAGACATTGCTTTTTAGTCTATATTGTGCATTATTCATATTATATGCAAATTCTCTTTTTTTTTGCATTTTTGTTATAACCCTGTAACATAAATCTGTTATAATCTCCCACTCACTTTTAGTTTCCACTGTACCCATTGTGGCAGATGGCTGGGGAACCTACCCAGCTGGGACACCTGGACGGACCATGAGAGGGACAATACCTCCCCTGGGCCACAAGAGGGCAGCCGCCCTGGTCTGCATGAGGACCACAGGAAAAGGGCTGGGAAGCTCATCCCTTTTGGGGCCGTGGCCACCACCAGGGGGCACCCAGAGGATTAAGGAGCCCTGGAATACAGCACTTCCGCCACAACCGAAAGTGCTGCCGGAAGACTATCAGGAAGCACCTGGAACACATCGGGGGCACTATAAAAGGGGCCGCGTCACTCCATTAGAGGAGCCGGAGTCAGGAGGAAGGAGACAGTGCTTGTGAGGAGGGGAGTAGAGGCGAGAGAAGAGAAAGAGAAGGAGAAGAAGAAGAGAGACTATTGGGGTCTGTGCACTATATTGTGGGTGCAGGTGTGTTCAGAGAATTAAATGTGTGTGTTTTTGGACATTTGGTGTCTGTCTGTCTGTGCCCGGAGGCTGGCTTTTCCACACCAGTGAATACTGTAATACAATACATTTTTTCTGATTTGTGCCTGTTAAACAATATTTTTTATTTTCAGGAACTCAACATAGAATGTCCAATTGTGATTAACACTTAGCATATTTTGTTTCAAGGTCTACATTCAGTACCATTTTGTTTCAGGGTCCTTTTGGTAACAGTTTTATGGTGATTGAACGGCTTTGTGTGGTTTGACATATGATGTTTGTTTTGAATGCTATAGGTTCTTTTAAATAGGTGGTATAGTTTTGCAAGAAATGATTTGATAATTGCATTTAACATTTTGAGAATTTGGTACTGTTGTAAGAAATGCATCTAAGCAGTTTAAAAAAACTGAAAGGTGGGTTCAAAAATTGAATGGAGATGTAATGTTAAGGTTTGAAGCTGTAACTCAAATGTAGAGATGATAATGAATCTCTGTCATTGTATAAAGAACAAAAAAATATTTTTCCAGTGGGGAATTTGATAAGCTCTAACATTCACTTTCAGTGTGTGATGAATGTTGGAGGTGACACACAGAAAATTAGGACCAACAAAGACATAGGATTTTAGAAAGGGGGTGCTATAAATCTGAATAAGCATTCACCAAAAGTAATTCTAGGGGTGCTTTAGAATAGTGAAAACTGGCAGAAGAAGGTCATGGGTGACTTGTGCTTGGCAACACTGACAAACATTATTTATGCTCATCTAGCAGCACAAGTATCTGGTGGTATCAGGAAATAGCCAGCCCTGGACTGAGTGTCAATCCATGGCAGGCCACATTCATTCATTTACTGTGGGTCGATTTAGAGATGTTAACCAACCAAAAGTGCACACTTTTTAAATATGCCAAGAACCTGTAACCCACAGATACGAACTCAGACACATGAAAAGGGCTTTATGAAGTAGCAGTATTAACCACTATGTTACTATTCTGTCTTACTTCCTCAGTGCATTACTATAATAGGCAAGCATAAAGAGTGAGTAATTAGTCCAAGCTTAAACAGTCAAAAGCACAAGTAAAGAAAAAATCCAGCAGCCTTGTGTAAATACAGAAATAAAAGTTGGAAAATTCTGAGATGTCTGACTGAGCAGTAGGGTTGGAGGGATGGATTTCAGAGTTTTGAATGAGCTAATTGAAATTACCACACATGCGCATCAGAGGATTACCTTGCAGGCTCACCTGAGGTACATAGTGCACTCCAGGACGAGAGGGAGCGCTGGCATTAATCATATCCTCTTCCTTTCTCTCCATGGTGCCTAGAAGATGCCTAGTGAGGACAACTGACTCCGCCCCTTCCAGACACTGGCCTATAAAGCTCAAGCCAGCTGGAAGAAGTCATCATTCTGTGAATTCAGCATCCCACAGGAAGGAGCTCCATCCTTTTTGACCCTCTTTTGGAGAATGTTACACTTAAGCCTGAAAGAGGCTATTTTTTATACTTTTGTTTCTTTATTTGTGCCATAGAGTGCCTTTGGTTATGTTTGGCACCCCAAAATGTAATCTTTATGACTTGTTATTTGTTACAGGAACACAAGATATTGAGAAATAAAGAGGTAGTGAAGAAAAATACACAAGAGCTCTTATGTGGCGCCAGACAGAACTCTCAAAGTACTCAGGGTCAAAACAATGCAATGTTTTACTGTATTTGTCAGAATTGACGATATGGAAGAGAAGCACTTTAAGGTGAACCAGCCTTCTTGAAAGATATCATGTGTGATATTCTAAGTCGATGGATTTAGAATGACTTAATTTTAAGGTAGAAAAAATGTGAAACAAAAAAAATGAAAAATTATTTTAAAAACATATCTTTTCATTTGTGTGTACTATATTTATTACATAGAGCGTAAATATAAATACTGTACTGCTAAAGCATGGTGACAATGAAGATGGAATTCAGAAATCTGACTAAGAATATGAAGCATTGAAAAAGCAAAGGGCTGCTTTAGTGTGGGAGAGTAATGAAGTTGTTGGCTATTAGTGGGCAGCTAGGGAGATTCCAGTTATTCCTCATAGTTAATCCAGTCTGTAAGTGAGAACATACCTTAAAGACGACAGTATAGCTTACCATGCATATTTCTATACTGACTAAATAAGACAAATTAATATAACAGACATTACATTATTTGAGCCCTTGAACTTCTGGTCCACCAAAGTAGCTTCTCTTTTAGTGGTCACTGCAACACAGTGTGAATTCTCCAGTTAATTATGTTATTTCTTTGTCTCTTATTCTTTAATTTTTTAATGTTCTTGCTAATCACATTTCTTTATTTTTAGCTTATGTCTATGTAGAGCAAAATTTGAATAAATTCAATCAATGCAAGAATTTAAATCATTACAACTCATTTAAATATACAAAGATGAATGAATAAGTTAAAAATTTGAATGCACTGGATTAAACTCAGGTGCATTTTGAGACTTAGTTAGCAGTTTGAAACTTTGAGCATTTTTAATTTGTGTTTAGTTGCTACGTCAGTCAGTCAGTTATCACATATTTGCTTATTAAACATTTTTGTACCAGTGAATCATATTATAAAGCAGAGATAATGGATTTTAATCACATTATGAACATTTTGTTCAATGTATGCTTTTTTACAGTACTTTACAATATCATGCAGCTGAAAAGGTTTGCAGTGGCTCAATAGTTTTCATAGACAGCAGAGAGAGGTAAGGATTGCATCAATACAAGTGCTGTTGTTAGTTATGGAGGGTCTGTGGCTAACTGAAGCTGAAAGTTCTTTAAAAAAACGTTTCAAAGAAGTACCCAATGAAGAGATAAAATCTATGTTAAAGTTTCAATCTAAAATTGTTGGCTTAAACAGACCATGATGGACAGCACATGATCGCGGAGCTTTTAAATTCATTTAAACTGTCAGAGAAAGACTAATTCATTATATCCTACATATAATGCAGCAGTGTGGTTATTTTTATTTTAAAACAGTAAACACGGAATAGGAGAATGAAGATAGATAGATAGATAGATAGATAGATAGATAGATAGATAGATAGATAGATAGATAGATAGATAGATAGATAGATAGATAGATAGATAGATAGATAGATAGATAGATAGATAGATAGATAGATAGATAGATAGATAGATAGATAGATACTTTATTAATCCCAAGGGGAAATTCACATAATCCAGCAGCAGTATACTGATACAAAGAAACAATATTAAATTAAATAGTAATAAAAGTGAAAAAATCAAAAAAATGAAAAAAAAATAAATAAATAAAATAAAATTAATGTTAGCATTTACTCCCCCGGGTGGAATTGAACAGTTGCATGGTGTGGGGGAGGAACGATCTCCTCAGTCTGTCAGTGGAGCAGGACAGTGACAAAAGTCTGTCACTGAAGCTACTCCTCTGCCTGGAGATGACACTGTTCAGTGGATGCAGTGGATTATTCATGATTGACAGGAGTTTGCTTAATGCCCGTCGCTCTGCCACAGATGTTAAACTGTCCAACTTTACTCCTACAATAGAGCCTGCCTTCTTAACAAGTTTGTCCAGGCGTGAGGCATCTTTCATCTTTATGCTGCCACCCCAGCACACCACTGTGTAGAAAAGGGCATTTACCACAACCGTCTGGTAGAACATCTGCAGCATCTTACTGCAGATGTTGAAGGATGCCAACCTTCTCAGAAAGTATTGTCTGCTCTGACCTTTCTTACATAGAGCATCAGTATTGGCAGTCCAGTCCAATTTGTCATCCAGCTGCACTCCCAGATATTTATAGGTCTGCACCCTCTGCACACAGTCACCTCTGATGATCACAGGGTCCATGAGGGGCCTGGGCCTCCTAAAATCCACCACCAGCTCCTTGGTCTTGCTGGTGTTAAGGTGTAAGTGGTTTGAGTCGCACCATTTAACAAAGTCTTTGATTAACTTTCTGTACTCCTCCTCCTGCCCACACCTGATGCAGCCCACAATAGCAGTGTCATCAGCGAACTTTTGCACGTGGCAGGACTCGAGTCATATTGGAAGTCTGATGTATATAGATTGAACAGGACCGAGAAAGTACAGTCCCTCGGCCCCTGTATTGCTGAACACAATGTCAGACCTGCAGTTCCCAAGACGCACATATTGAGGTCTGTCTGTAAGATAGTCCACAATCCATGCCACCAGGTGTGAGTCTACTCCCATCTCAGTCAGCTTGTCTCTAAGGAGCAGAGGTTGGATGGTGTTGAAGGCGCTAGAGAAGTCCAAAACATAATTCTTACAGCACCACTGCCTCTGTCCAGGTGGGAGAGGGATCGTGTAGCATATAGATGATGGCATCCTCCGCTCCCACCTTCTCCTGGTATGCGAACTGCAGAGGGTCGAGGGCGTGGCGGACCTGTGGCCTCAGGTGGTGAAGCAGCAGCCGCTCCATGGTCTTCATCAGATGTGACGTCAGAGCAACAGGCCGGAAGTCATTCAGCTCACTAGGACGTGATACCTTTGGGACAGGGGTGATACAAGATGTTTTCCAAAGCCTTGGGACTCTCCCCTGTTCCAGGCTCAGGTTGAAGATGCGCTGTAGAGGACTCCCCAGTTCCAACGCACAGGCCTTCAGCAGTCGTGGCGATACACCATCTGGACCCGCTGCTTTGCTGGCACAAAGTCTTTTCAGCTCTCTGCTCACATGGGCTGCTGTAATTGTGGGTGGGGATGTCTCACCTATGCTGGTATCAGCAGAAGGATGGTTGGAGGATGCAGTACTCTGAGGTGAGAGTGGGTTACTGTGATCAAACCTATTAAAGAAGTTGTTTATTTGGTTTGCTCTCTCCACGTCTGTCTCGATGGCGGCAGCCAGTGATAATCTTCATCCCATCCCACACTTCCTTCATGCTGTTGTTCTGCAACTTCTGCTCCAGCTTTCTCCTGTACTGCTCTTTCGCCGCCCTGAGCTGGACTGGAGTTCCTTCTGCACGCTTGAGCTCATGCTGATCACCACCTTTAAAAGCCCTTTTCTTCTGGTTCAAAAGGCCCTTGATGTCACTTGTAACCCATGGCTTGTTGTTAGCATAGCAGCATACTGTTCTTACTGGAACTACAATGTCCATACAGAAGTTGATGTAATCAGTTGTGCATTCAACAGCCTCTTCAATGTTCTCACTATGTGACCCAAGCAATATATCCCAGTCTGTAGTTCCAAAGCAGTCTCTCAGAGCCTGCTCTGCCTCAGGGGACCACTTCCTGAATGAGCGTGTGTTGTAGGTAGCGCCCTCACTCTTGGTTTGTATTGAGGCTGAAGCAGAACCAGGTTATGATCTGCTTTCCCAAGCGCAGGTAGCGGGGTGGCGCTGTATGCGTCTTTAACGTTTGCATACAGTAGGTCGATAGTCCTGTTTCCCCTAGTGTTACAATCCACATACTGGGAGAAGGCAGGTAATGTTTTATCCAGCGTTACATGGTTAAAGTCTCCAGCGATTAGCACACGTACCTCAGGGTGCTGCGTTTGTAACTTAGCAACTGTGGAATGGACGATGTCACTCGCCATCTCCGCGTTCGCTTGAGGGGGGATGTAAACAATAACAACAATCACGTGTCCAAACTCTCTGGGCAAGTAATAGGGACGCAGACTTACGGCCAACAGTTCGATGTCCCTGCAGCAAGTGGAGATTTTAACGTTTACATGTCCTGAGTTGCAGCACTTTGTATTGACATAGAGAGCGAGTCCTCCTCCTTTCTTCTTTCCGCAGGTATTTGCGTCTCTGTTCCCTCTAACTGTGCTGAACCCGGGTAGCTCCACGTTAGCATCTGGGATGTAGTAGTCGTTAGCCACGTTTCACTAAAACACAGCAAGCTGCATTCTCTGTAGGTTCTGACATTTTTCACCAGCACAGCCAGTTCATCGATCTTATTTGGTAGTGAGTTTACATTTCCCAGGATCACAGAAGGCACCGACGGTTTATAACGCCATTTTCTCTCAAGTTGTCTCGATTTAATCTTATCTTTTATCTTTGTTAGGTAAATAAGGAACCACACCGGCATAAGCATTTCTTCTCAGTGCTTTAAGCTGACTACTTGAATGGGCGAATCTAGCAACAATACAGAGCAGACAATGTAGTGCCAAAAAGTTCATAGGGTTATGAAAGTGCCAGGCTCAGGACTACACAATAATGTAAGAAATATTGTCCCTATGCCATTGTGTCTACTATAACTTGCTAGGGGGACGAATGGCTCATGGTGATGGAATGACCCAGTGACAAAAGGTGTATTAGGACAGGCAGATGTAGCCATAATGACATGTAATGTTGCCATCACCATGTTTTCTGCCACTATTTTATGATTTTATGGTACAACACAAGATGAAGTATCTATTTTTCTATTGTCTGAAACCATGATTTCAATTTTCAAATAATCTCAGTAGCAAGAGGTGCAAACGGGGACCCAGTCCAGGACAGGATATATCACAGTAGGGTCCTAGTCCTAAACAGGGAGATGATCCAAGAGGAGTGACTTTGACTTCCTCATTATGATTTTCACCTTACCAAAACACTCTACAGGGAAGCCTCTTCATTGTGAGGTATTTTAACCTGTCCCAGGCATTAGATTTTTGTGGAGGTACGCGCCACAAACCCTCATCAGCTGCTTATCCTGAAGGGCAATGGCAAAAGGGAAGACCTTATTCTGTCGCTGGCAGTTACATAACTCTTTAAAAAAAACTATCTAGTGCTACTATAGAGCCCTTTAACTGGATTTTGTGGCTTAGGAGATCAAAAGAACATTGGATGAATACTTAATAGTTTTTATCTGTGGAGTATAGTGAAAATGTTAAATCTCCTTAATAAAAATTGAAAACTAGCATTCAGTAGAATGGACTGGATTGAATCGATTGAATTTGAATTATATACACCCACTGGGTAAATTATTAGGAATACCTGTACACCTGCCTATCCATGCAATTATCTAATCAACCAATCAGCAGTGCATTACACAAAAATATACACATACAGGCCAGGAATGTCAGTTAATATTCACTTCAAATACCAGAATTGGGATAAAATGTGATCTTGGTGATTTCGGATGTGGCATGATTGTTTGAGTATTTCTTATCACTGCTGGTCTCCTGGGATTTTCAAGAACAACAGTCTCTAGAGTTTACTTGGGGACAGTGCAAAAAACAAAAAACACCCAGTGAGCATCAGTTCTGCAGACAGAAACACCTTATTGATGACAGAGGTCACAGGAGAATGGCCAAACTGGTTTGAGCTGACAGGAAGGCTACAATAATTCAGATATCTACTCTGTACATCAGTGGTGAGGAAATACACATAACGTCAAACCCGCGAGATGGATGGGCTACAACAGCAGAATACCTCTCCTGACGAACAAGAACAAAAAACCTGACGCTGCAGTGGGCACAAGCTCACCAAAACTAGGCAGCTGAAGACTGAAAAATGGAGCTTGGTCTGATGAATCTTGATTTCTGCTGAGGCACAGAATTTGGCTCCAACTGCTTGAATCCATGCCTCCAACCTACCTTGTGTCAAAAGTTCAAGCTGGTGGTTGTGGTAAAATGGTGTGGGGAGTGTTCCTTTGGCACACTTTGGGCCCATTAATAACCAATCAATCATCGCTTTAATGTTAAGGCCTGTTTGAATATTTTTTTTTCTTTATTTCACCTTATATAATTTCTCGTATTAGGAATTTGTTAGTTTTTGCATACTCCTTGGGGTCAGAGCGCAGGGTCAGCCATTGTACAGCACCCCTGGCAATGCTCAAGGGCCCAGCAGAGTAGGATCTCTTTTGGCAGTGACAAGGATATGAACCGGCAACCTTCAGGATACCAGTGCAGATCCTTAACCTCAGAGCCACCACTCTGCCCAATATTGTTGTTGACCATGTGGATGTCTTCATGGCTACATTTTGCCCATTTTCTAATAGTTATGACCAGCATGCTAATGCACCATATCACAAAGCAAAAATCATCTCAAACTGGTTCCGTGAACATACCAGTGAGTTCTGTGTTCTTCAGGAGACTTCCCAGTCACCAGATCGGAATCCAATAGAACACATTAAGGATGTGACAGAACAGGCAACTCATAGTATAAATATGCAGCTGACAAATCTGCAGAATGTTCGTGACGCAACAACATCTACATGAACTAGAATCTCAAAGAAATGTTTGCAGAATCTTGTGTAAGTCATGCCATGAAGAACTGATGCTGTTTTGGGAAAAAAGGAGGCCCCACCCAGTATTAGTACAGTGGTCCTAAAAATTTGCTCTTGAGTATGTTCTACAGTTACCTCTGTGCCCTGTGGCAAAAATAAAGTCACTATTCCTCTTGTGTGTCATAAAGAGTGACCAAAGGTGGATGGTCTCTGGAAGGGCATCTTTTAGTAAAACATTCTGCTGCATGTACCCAGAGACTTTGGGTACAACTGGGCAAACTCACTGAACCTGGAAAATGGCTATAGCTGCATTTCAAGTAAGACTTGATTTTGTTATTATATCAGGAAAAACCTTGTGGATGTTGTTTTTTGATACTGTAATATGAGACAAAAAAGGAAAACGCAGAATAGAGAAGCAGTCATTCTTTACATTTAAATCTTCATTCTTAAATACAAAATTCTATATATGGGCAGTATACCTATATGGATCACTGTGGTTTTTTTTCTTGAAAAACCGAGCAATTGAGCTCTGAATGGCATAAAATATCGAACAAAAAGTGAAATTGTGGCACTAAAAATCAACGATGAAAGGTTGGTCTTATACGTTGCATGTTGAATAGAGCTGTATTGAGAGTTAATACATACATTATGACACTTAATTGGAGTCATCAGAAAAACTTATTAACTAAGAAGTTGGGAACATTCACCTATAGTCCCTTAGGAAAGCAAACTCTGCATCCTTGTAGCTGGCACATCCACATACTACAGTAATCTCCATTGTCTTCCCAAAGTTCAGCTCCATTTCTTTTTCTTTCCGGTCATCAGCATGCCAAGGATAGGTGCGGTGCTGGCCCTGTCATTTGATTCTCACCAGAACATCATTTTGATCAGAGTGGTGAATACAAGTACATTGTCTGAAGTAAAGAACCACAAGACAGTAAGTGGCGAGAACACGGGTGACAATGATAACAAGCATCACACCCTGAAAATGACACTTTTTTGTATACTTAGATGTCAACATTTACACTATACATTTGAAAGATTTATATTGTTAAATGTATATTATAGTTAACTAGAAAATAAATATAAAATTATTGGAAACAAATCAGTTATTTTTTCATATGTACCCGTGTAAAATAAACTAATCTGTTTGCATTATTTTATTTTTTTAAATTGTATGAACCGTTTGAAATGTTTGAAAAAGTAATCATAAACATGGACTTGTATATTTCCTTGATAACAGCTCCCCCAAGTGGTGAATATGTTTAGGTCTTTTGTCTATCATTTTATGTTTCATTCAAACATTATGTTTAATGTATGTTAATCCACATTAACAGATTTATAGGGTCATTATTGTTAAGTGTACAGAGTACAATTCTTACTACTAACACGTCACCACTCTCCGGCACCATAATCATTAGTACAACTAACTTACCTCAAAACATCTGTCTTCCTTACCTAAAAACAATCATAGGTTTGAGCTATGAAGAAAACTTGAGAGACTTGAAAGAAATAGAATTGGAATTTAATTTTTTGAAAATTATGCAAAGAATTAGTATGACGGATCTGATTTATTACTTTACATTAAGGTTTTCAACATGAACACTGGAACACAGATGGGAAAACTGTTAAGTAGTAGTAGTAGTAAGAGATGGAGTAATATGTACTGTATATTAATTTTTTTCTCAATGCAGGAACTTTTAGTGCCATTTGTAAAATCAAGTTACCTTTCATATTACTTTAAGTTCATTAGCAATCAAAGATCAGCATTTGTTATAGGTATAGTATACAAAACACATTTAAAAATTTAAATGTACTTATCACTTGTTTTTAATAACTTGATGAAAATCATATTGGATGAGTTGTTTCAAATAATAAATATAATTATATAACCAATTTTCGTACTTGAAAACAGCTCAAAACACAATAAACAAAAAATACAGTACAATTTAACTTACTTTTTTGAGACAGATACTGTATATTGTAAAAAGGTACTATATATGCGCCAGACCCGACACAGACTGACACGGAGACATGTGTAAAATCAATAAAAGATTTATTTTTTCTTCAGCTGAGGTCCACATCTGCCCCGTGTCCCTCAGCCCTACCACAGTCCCAAGCACACTAAAATAAACCAAAATAAAGCACACCACACTCTTCTTCCTCCACCACTCTTCCCAGGCAACCTTGTCCTCCTCCTCCTGACTCTGGCTCCCGAGTGGTGGCCACTGGCTCCTTTTATTAAGCACCCAGAAGTGCTCCAGATTCTTGATTGTTAAGTCCCGGCTGCACTTCCGGGTGTGGTGAAAATACTGCCCACAAGTGCCCAGCGGTTTCCGCTTCAGCACGCCTGTGGAACTTAACAGGGTTGCACCAAACTCCAACTCCCATGAAGCCCTGCAGGAATCGGAGGCACCACTGCAACCCAGGGAGGCTGCCATCTAGCGTCCAGGGGGAGGTATTGGGTCTCCCATGATAGCTCCCCCGGAACCTATGCTGAAGGGGCGTTCCGGCCGGGGCCCGCCACAATATATATATAGAGAGAGAGATATACATGCTGGACATCTATACTGATATGGACTGGGAAAAGTGTTAGGAACAAAAGGATGCCACATTGCTTGATGGAAATGAAAATTATCAACCTAAAGAGGGCTGAATTCAAAGACACCCCAAAAATTAAAGTGAAAAAATGATGCGGCAGGCTAGTCCATTTTGCTGAAATTTCATTGCAGCAACTCATAATCGTACTCAGTAGTTTGTATGGCCCTCACGTGCTTGTATGCAAGCCTGACAACGTCGAGGGGGGCATGCTCCTAATGAGATGAAAGATTGTGTCCTGGGGGATCTCCTCCTAGATCTGGACCAGGGCATCAATGAGATCTGGTTGCTCCTGAGGTGCAACCTGGCGGCGTCGGATGGACCAAAACATAATGTCATAATTAGATTTAGGTCAGGTGAGTGTGGGGGCCAGTAAATGGTGTTAATTCCTTCATCCTCCAGGAACTGCCTGCATACTCTCGCGACATGAGGCGGGGCATTGTCGTGCACCAGGAGGAACCCATAACCCACTGCACCAATGTAGTGTCTGACAATGGGTCCAAGGATTTCATCTCGATACATAATGGCAGTCAAGGTGCTGTTGTCTAGCCTCTAGAAGTCTGTGTGTCCCTCCATGAATATGCCTCCCCAGACCATCACTGACCCACCACCAAACTGGTCATCCTAAACGATGTTACAGGCAGCATAACTTTCTCCATGGCTTCTCCAGACCTTTTCACGTCTGTCACATGTGCTCAGGGTGAACCTGCTCTCATCTGTGAAAAGCACAGGGTGCCAGTGGTGGATCTGCCAATTCTGGTATTCTATGGCAAATGCCAATCAAACTCCACGGTGCCAGACAGTGAGCACAGGGCCCAATAGAGGATGTCGGGCCCTCAGACCACCCTCATGAAGTCTGTTTCTGATTGTTTGGTCAGAGACATTCACACCAGTGCCCTGCTGAAGGTCATTTTTGTAGGACTCTGGCAGTGCTTGTCCTGTTCCTTCTTGCCCAAAGCAGCAGGTACCGGTCCTGCCGATGGGATAAGGACCTGCTACGGACCTGTCCAAGTCTCGTAGAGTAACTGCCTGTCTCCTGGAATCTCCTCCATGCCCTTGAGACTGTGCTGAGAGACATAGCAAACCTTCAGGCACTGGCACGTATTGATGTGCCATCCTGGAGAAGCTGGACTACCTGTGCAACCTCTGTAGGGTCCAGGTATCGCCGCATGCTACCAGTAGTGACACTGACATTACCCAAATGCAAAACTAGTGAAAAAATAGTCTGAAAAGATGAGGAGGGAAAAATGTCAGTGGCCTCCACCTGTTAAACCATTCCTGTTTTGGGGGTTGTCTCATTGTTGCTCCTGTAGCAGCTGAAACTGATTAACAACTCCCTCTGCTACTTAACTGACCAGATCAATATCCCAGAAGTTTTATTGACTTCATGCTATACTCTGATTAAAAAGTGTTCCTTTAATTTTTTTTAAGCAGTATATATATATATATATATATATATATATATATATATATATATATATATATATATATATATATATATATATATATATATATATATCAAAGGAAAGAAGGGCAAACTAGAAATAATGGAAGTGATCAAGAGGAGAAAATTCAGAAAACCACAAAAAAGCTGATGCTGAGAATCTGTCCTGTCTTTTGCCTAAACTAAATGGCTAAACCAAAAATCAGTGTCGAAGTGAGAAAACGGGAAAGTAACACTAATAAAGAACACTATCAACCATGCACAGAGGTTTCTTTTAATTTATCCTCAAACTTGAATAACCACAAAGTGCCAACCTTTTATCTGGTGATAATGTCAATACCATGTACTTCCTAGCTCCATCATAACAATTACATGTAATGGTCAAAACGGCATCTGGGAAAACAAAGATAGCAGAAGATAGAAAAATAAATTCAAAAACTGATGCCCAATTTGACTTCAGCAATCCCAAAAACCTATCTCCAGATACTGTGGCGGGAGGCGATTTATACGTCCCCTGGGCCACGAGGGGGCAACCACCCTGGATAGCAAGGGGACCACGGGGAAATAGCAGGGAGGCTCCAACCAGTGGGAGACCCATGGCTACCGCCAGGGGGTGCCCCAAGCCTCAAAAAGGCTTGGGGAATCTGCACTTCCGCCACACCTGGGAAGGTGGAGGAAGGACCTTCCAGAGATGCCCGGAGTGCGTCCGGGTGCTCATGCGGCACTTCTGCCACATCAGGAAGTGCCGACGGAAGAACGTCCGTGAGCACATGGAGCACGTCCGGGTGACTATAAAGGGGACCGCCTTCCTACAGTTGGGGAGCAAGAGTCAGGGGCTGGAGGACGAAGCTCCAGTGGCAGAGGGAAGAAAGGTGGCCCATGGACATTGAAAGGCAAAACTGTAAATAAACTGGTGTTTTATAGAAATACTGGTGTCAGTCTGATGGTGTTCGGACTAGCTCTCATAATACATAATGTAACTATCCACTGTCATGCACATGTGCATAGGCGACAGCTAAAGGGTTCCGATGACAGGAATTCCCTGCCGCTTCAGGGGTTGATGCTGTGTGCTAATGCCTTTTCTCTTCCTCACTCTGCAGACTGGAAAATTGACAGCTATACCATCACTGACATCATGTTTCTGTGTCTGTCCAACTGTCTCTGCATGTTTTTCCTTTTGTTTTCAAACCTTCAATTATAGGGGATCACCAGTGTGGTGCCCCAACTCTATAGCATGGCCTGTCTGATCTCTCACACCATGTAGTACTTGTCAAAGACAGGAAATACAACAAATTTCAAATTTTTGACCTGTCTTGCTGTACATGTACATTCAGCGACTTTTCTCTGTATCCTCATGTGTTTAAACCTCTCTTGACCAGCACTCCCTCTGTCAAGCACATTCCCATGAAGCCTGCTTCTCAGATCCTGTCATTATTTTCGAGGTACTTTGCTCATTTCCTGTTTGCTTTTATACTTCTCATCTGCGGAGGTAACTCTCAGTGTTGCTCCTACAGCCTTATTCCTCCTCATGTGTCTCATAGCTGCACTGCCACTTTTGGTCACCAAAACTTTTTGCATCACCAAAGTCAAACTGACGATTCAGATTGCTTGCAGGGACTGGATACACACACACAAAGACTTTAGTGTTTTATTATACAGAAGATAACCAGAGCTCCAAGAGATGAGTAATTCATTTAAAATTAACATAAATCATAACAGCTCCATTGGACTCATGGTCCCACAATGGTCTTCATACATGTCATCTTGCAGCTGGCAAGAATGTAGTCAAGCCATTGTAACTTTGCTGCTGTTTATAAATACAGGTAGTCCCCAGGTTACGGACGTCCGACCTACGACTTACGAACGGGGCCACAGCTGCGATGCATGCATCTCAGTAACTGCTACTCCATCATCTTCTGCCTGGGGATGCTGCAAGCAGTGGCTGTACGGAGGCTGGAGAGGGGTGATTTCGCTGCTCGAGCAGTGTAGTGTCCCTCGGGCGGTTCCCAGCAGCAAGCGGTGACCCGTGGTCCATAATCACCGGGGCAACAGCTATCGCTGGTGTGCAGGATGGAGGCTTGATGGGGCAGTTCGCTATCCACCCACTAAGCTGCTGCAGCTACTGCTCCTGACTGAATGCAGGCTGGATAGATGAGAGGGGGGCGTTTCACTGCCCGCCCAACACACACGGCTGCCTGGTTCGTTCTCAGTGGGCAGCTGGTAATGCTGCAAGCAGTGACCCAGTTGTGGCTGAACGGAGGCTATTGAGGGTGAACGGAGCAGCGGGGGGTAGCATTGTAGTGTGCTTCGAGTGTCTGCCTGTTGAATGGGGTTGGTGGTGGGCAATTAACTACCCACCTTTGGCCGCACGGTGTTCGTTCTCGGTGGGGTGACGCTGCAGGCAGCATACTGTAGTGGTGGTGACTGCCTGCTTGCTTGTACTGTTGTACATAGCAGGAAGTTGTCTCTCATTCAGTACATCAGACGTGTTGACGTCGGGTGCCTTCCTGCTGTGACAGTGCTGTGCAGAAGAGCTTATCTTAACCTTTTGTCTTCACCCTTCAAGAATGCCTCTAAAACACAAATCTGATGCAAGTGCTGGTGATACAGTAAAGAAGAGAAAAACCATCACCATGGAAAATAAAGTAGAAATAATAAAAAGGTCAGAGAGAGTTGAAACTCCATCATCCATTGGCAGAGCACTTGGTTTTAGTCGGTCAACAATAGCATTTATTAAAATAATATACCTGTTCCGACTTACATACAAATTCAACTTAAGTACAAACCTTCAGTCTCTATTTTGTACGTAACCCGGGGACTTCACTTCAGTTTCGTTTAGCTCAAATCAAAGCAGTCAACTAGAGACAAGGTGTGAGCATGTATTGAATTGTGGGCTGATGGCAGTGTTTGATGTTAGTTAGAAACCTCTGTTCCTTAACAGAAAAGCATCATAGTAACTATTAAATAAAGTGGAAGTAGAGAAAAGTCAAGTAAAATGACACCTTTTATTGGCTAACTAAAAAGATTACAATATGCAAGCATATTGTGCAAATAGGAGGCAGCTAAAGAGCTTAAGTAACGGTAATACTATGCCAGACCAGGGGGTGGCAGAGTGTGCTGACTGTCTCTCTTAGTCTCTTGCAGACCATTCTCGGAAAATCCATTGGGTTCCGGCGCCACTGATGACGTCACTTCCGGTTCTGGTGCCACTGATGACGTCCCTTCCGGTCCCAAAGACGTCGCTTCCGGTTCCGACCTGGATGACCTCATTTCCTCTCCCAACCTTTAAAACCGTCAACTTACCTCCACTTGATCAGTTCTGTTTCGGACTCTATTTTGTAAACATTGCAAACCTTTTTCAATCCTTTGGCAGCCAGGAGCATATTATACAGGTGGCTGCCCCAAACCTTTGTGACTGTCTGGAGTCAATTTTGTTACATAGCCTTCTTTTGCAGATTTCTGAATTTTCTTGTCTGGCAGTACTTTACTGTGGATTTCAGTTTTTGCTTTTGTTCATTCATTTTTGGATATTGGCTATGATTGTCTTTCTTTTCTTAATATTGTACTAGTTAGCTCTTGTTTCATTTCATTTGAGTTATTTGATTCATTCTTCCATTGACTGTTCTGTTTTGCTTTTTAAATCTATACTAATAAAAGGCAAAGCCCTCACTAACTCACTGACTCACTCACTCACTGACTCATCACTAATGCTCCAAGTTCCCGTGTAGGTAGAAGGCTGAAATTTGACAGGCTCATTCCTTACAGCTTACTTACAAAAGTTGGGCAGGTTTCATTTCGAAATTCTACGCGTAATGGTCATAACTGGAACCTATTTTTTTGTCCATATACTATAATAGACTTCTGCTCGATGCTCTAATTTAATGCCTGCACATATAAGAAATCCAATAGAAACACTGCTGCTAAATATTCACGGGTGCAGGACTGTGCTTATGCAGATGAAGATGAGATGGTCAGGGTGGTGTTTGGCACAAACTCAGCGAAACTGCGAGAGAAACTTTTAAGTGCCGGGTCTTAGCTAACATTAAATACAGCCATGGACATTACACGAGCACAGCTGAGAAGCTTCGATCCATGTACTCCGAGCGGCTCACGTGAAATGACGCAGTGCACAGACAAAAAGCAACAGTTCCAAAGAGTGCTGAACAAAAACCGAATTACACAATTGAGAAGGCAGCAAAAAAATATGAAGCGTGTGAAACATACAAGCATATTCGTAAGTGCAGCTACTGCGGAAACAAAGCACACGGTGGAAGAAGTCAATGTCCCACTAAAGGAAGACAGTGTAAAACAAAACCCGTGCATGCAGTGTGTCACATCTCAGATAAAGAGGAAGACAAGCTGTTTATTGATGCAGTAAGGAATGAATCTATGAATGAAACCTGTCATCTTCACAACGATTGACAAACATGGAATGTAACTTGAACACAACACATCCTACAAATACGAACCTGATTGAAAGAAATAATGATAATCAAATCCTTGATGACAGCAACACTCATAACACAAAACAATTACTGTATATTGACAATCATGTTAAGTTTTTTTTAAAATGTTCCCTTTTCTTTTTCATAACTTCTTTAACACACTACTTCTCCGCTGCGAAGCGCAGGTATATACACGTGGACAAAATTGTTGGCACCCTTCAGTCAATGAAAGAAAAACTCAAAATGGTCACAGAAATAACTTTAATCTGACAAAAGTAATAATAAATAAAAATTCTATGAAATTTAACTAATAAAAGTCAGACATTGCTTTTCAACCATGCTTCAACAGAATTATTTAAAAAAATAAACTCATGAAACAGGCCTGGACAAAAATGATGGTACCCCTAGAAAAGACTGAAAATAATGTGACCAAAGGGACATGTTAATCCAAGGTGTGTCCACTAATTAGCATCACAGGTGTTCGCCACACCAGGAAGTGCTGGGGGGAAGACGACCGGGGACACCCGGACGGCTTCCGGGTGCAGCTGAGCACTTCCGCCACACTGGGGTGTGGCTAGGACTGATTGCCGGGAAGCAGCTGGAGCCCATCCGGGTTCCTATAAAAGGGGCCGCCAGTCAGCAGTGGATGTCGGCCGGTAGTGGACAGAGCTGGAGTGAGGACTGGAGGCGGCCAGGAAGGAAAGGCACAAAGGACTGTGAGCCTGGACAATTGGGGAATCGGTGCAAGAGGCACTGGGGTTTGTGGTACACGTAATTATTGTACATAATAGTTGTAAATAAACAGTGTGTGGTGACAATATGATGTCCGTCTGTCTGTGTCCGGGTCAAAGTTCACAGTATGTATATGTATATATATATATATATATATATATATATGTGTGTATATATACAGTATATGTTTATATGTGTGTGTGTATATATATATATATATATGCCAGCAACACTCATGACAATGACAACACAATTACATTGTCAATCATGTTACCTTATTATTAAAACGTTTCCTTTTCTTTTTCATTACTTCTTTAACACACTACTTCTCCGCTGCGAAGCGCGGGTATTTTGCTAGTAATTACTAAAGTATACTTTTACAGATTTAAATTTGGAAACATTTTGTGGTTTTGGCTTTTCCATTGTGTCAGCTGTGATAGGGCTATGTACTATATCTTCAATAGAAAAATGGCAAATGATGCGGTGGGCTGGTGCCCTGCCCGGGGTTTGTTTCCTGCCTTGCGCCCTGTGTTGGCTGGGATTGGCTCCAGCAGACCCCCGTGACCCTGTAGTTAGGATACAGAGGGTTGGATAATGGATGGATGTGCTGTAATTAAGTTTAATAAGATTTCTTTGATGCAAATTCTGTCAGACACAGCAGTGGACGGAGGGTGTTTTTCCTTATTAAACCATTTTCTTTCCTCCAGCATTTCATTTTTATAACTTCACTTTAACTTAATACTGATACTCTGTATGTTCAATTCTTCATAATAACTATTCACAGTGGCTCCAAAATCCATACTGACCCCTACTCTCTCTTCTGTTTCTTTTCCGGTTTCTTTGTGGTGGCGGCCTGCGCCACCACCACCTACTCAAAGCATCATGATGCACCAACATTGATGGACTGAAAGCCAGAAGTCTACGTGACCATCATCATCAGGTCCTTCGATGAAAACCCTAAATACAAAGAGGACTGTTTGACTTATGTTAGGTAGATTGCCCAGAGGGGACTGGGCGGTCTCTTGGTCTGGAACCCCTACAGATTTTATTTTTTTCTCCAGCCTTTGGAGTTTTTTTGTTTTTTCTGTCCACCCTGGCCATCGGACCTTACTCTTATTCTATGTTAATTAATGTTGACTTATGTTTATCTTTTATTGTGTCTTCTATTTCTCTATTCATTTTGTAAAGCACTTTGAGCTACATTTTTTTGTATGAATATGTGCTATATAAATAAATGTTGATTGATTGATTGATGAGGCCATTCAATCACTGTGGAGTCACAGCTGATAGTCACTTCCTTGGTGCCTGGTGTAATTACCCCATCTTCTGGTATGGTTTATAAATTGTGGCACGCATGGTCTTCTTGTTCTTTGTGCTTGTGTCCAGCTCTGTGGTGTTGTCTTTTGTTTGCTTGAAGGAGCTAGTTATCATAGAATCTGAATCAATTTTATTCATCAGCACTTAATTTATATAGCTGAATCCAGCAGAGTTGGTCAGGCGAAGGCAGTTCACCAATAGGCTATCATTTAAATTGTTTTTGGATAGATGTTGATGCCTGTGGTGTGACACCTTTGCATGGGTGTCTGTCTAAGTCTGTGTATTTTCCAACAGTACTTGATTTGGTGGTTTTCCTCACGATTTCCAAAAGATCCCACCACCTTTGTACAGCCACTTATTTTTTAAGAATAAGATTTTAAGATACGAGAGATCGTATCCCCAATACATTTGTAAAAATTCACTGTGGTGAGCCGCATTTTTACAAATGTGTAGGATTTTGCATATCATGTAATAGAACATTTTCCAGCAGAATAGTATGACTTTAGGGAAAAACTCTGGCATGAGTGGAATAATATATAGATAATTTAATTAAAATAATGTAAAAGATATCACTCTCATGTCACTTCTGGGATTTCTGCCTTTATAAAAGTAAATATACTTCATGTTCATTATTGTGCAAAAGGGTGAAGGAATGGGACCTGAAAGAGCGGCCAGGAGATGTATGCCACTCTTCCACTTGAAAACAAATTAACATACTTCAAGCAGAGAGACTATGGCCCTAACTCGATAATTTACATTCTGTTATTACAGATGAGAAAGTTCTATTACATGTTACCTTGCAGAGGTAAAAGATTATACCATTATCTAAATAACTATTTGAAAATTGTATTTCATTCAAATTAAGAAAACACCTACGTGAATTTAACATTAACAATAACCATCTTAGACCAAAAGCACCTCAAAAGCTAGACATCATGCCAAGATCCAAAGAAATTCAGGAACAAATGAGAACAGAAGTAATTGAGATCTATCAGTCTGGTAAAGGTTATAAAGCCATTTCTAAAGCCTTGGGACTCCAGCGAACCACAGTGAGAGCCATTATCCACAAATGGCAAAAACATGGAACAGTGGTGAACCTTCCCAGGAGTGGCCGGCCGACCAAAATTACCCCAAGAGCGCAGAGACGACTCATCCGAGAGGTCACAAAAGACCCCAGGACAACGTCTAAAGAACTGCAGGCCTCACTTGCCTCAATTAAGGTCAGTGTTCACGACTCCACCATAAGAAAGAGACTGGGCAAAAACGGCCTGCATGGCAGATTTCCAAGACTAAAACCACTGTTAAGCAAAAAGAACATTAGGGCTTGTCTCAATTTTGCTAAGAAACATCTCAATGATTGCCAAGACTTTTGGGAAAATACCTTGTGGACTGATGAGACAAAAGTTGAACTTTTTGGAAGGCAAATGTCCCATTACATCTGGCGTAAAAGGAACACAGCATTTCAGAAAAAGAACATCATACCAACAGTAAAATATGGTGGTGGTAGTGTGATGGTCTGGGGTTGTTTTGCTGCTTCAGGACCTGGAAGGCTTGCTGTGATAGATGGAACCATGAATTCTACTGTCTACCAAAAAATCCTGAAGGAGAATGTCCAGCCATCTGTTCGTCAACTCAAGCTGAAGCGATCTTGGGTGCTGCAACAGGACAATGACCCAAAACACACCAGCAAATCCACCTCTGAATGGCTGAAGAAAAACAAAATGAAGACTTTGGAGTGGCCTAGTCAAAGTCCTGACCTGAATCCAATTGAGATGCTATGGCATGACCTTAAAAAGGCGGTTCATGCTAGAAAACCCTCAAATAAAGCTGAATTACAACAATTCTGCAAAGATGAGTGGGCCAAAATTCCTCCAGAGCGCTGTAAAAGACTCATTGCAAGTTATCGCAAACGCTTGATTGCAGTTATTGCTGCTAAGGGTGGCCCAACCAGTTATTAGGTTCAGGGGCAATTACTTTTTCACACAGGGCCATGTAGGTTTGGATTTTTTCTCCCTAAATAATAAAAACCATCATTTAAAAACTGCATTTTGTGTTTACTTGTGTTATATTTGACTAATGGTTAAATGTGTTTGATGATCAGAAACATTTTGTGTGACAAACATGCAAAAGAATAAGAAATCAGGAAGGGGGCAAATAGTTTTTCACACCACTGTATATTAAGGCTAATAGAACAATTCAAATTACAAGACTATACAGCTGCCAGTGTCCGAACCATTTATGATTTAACCCAGGCTAACACACAACTGAAAGTTTTCAAGATCACATAGAATTTGGCATGTTGTAATTAACCACTTGTAGGAAAACATAAATTCCTACAGCATGAAAGGTTTAGGTGACTTCTTAATGGCGTCTGTATTGATACTGTACACCACATACTAATTTCAAAAGTATTTGGAATTTTTATAATGAAATGTGGTAAAGAAAGGGACTTGGACATCTCAGACAAAGGTCAGGAACTGCCAGCTAAATGAACTGCAGCTTGAATATCCCTGAGTAAATGAATGGAGGTGTAAGGGGTCACAGAACAGGAGCTGCACAGAAACTGACAAGGCATTTCAGTAACATAATCCATACCCAGCACTAGTTTACATAGTCAAATTTATCTGGCTGGAAACTGAAATGCAAGCACTTTAAATTATTATTACTACTTGTTAACTGGCAGACACCTTTACCCAAGGCTAATACTTAGAACAATGGGATATGGGACAGTTATGTATTTTTTTACTCCTAAAGCCCTGGCAGATGAATTGAGTTGTATACAGTGTAGTGACTGCAGAAATTGAGTTGACAGCCAGGTTTAAAGTTCACAGCCCCTGTCACTACACCTTACCTGCAGAAGGTAGAATACAAAAAGCTTGAAAGAATAATGGATAAATGTTGCAAATGTGACACTGAATCAACCTCTTCTTATCCATTTTATATTGTGGTATGCAGACGCAATGATTTAAATGATCAATTGTGATAACACCTGCAGGTCCATTGACTGTCAAAACGTGGGAGTAATTACAAACTAAACCAGTCCTCCATGCAAGTTAAAATAATTTTTCTTTCTGTTAATGACCTATGTGCTAATTCACTGCACTCTTTCTACCTGACATAATTTATGATTTGTACAAACATTCTTATTGAAAAAAAGAATTATCCAAAATGATGTACTTCTAAAAGTTATAAAATTAGCAGAGCAGTAACATACACTGTAAAAAATATTTACACAAATAATTACCTGGTTTAAAACAAAAATAAAAGAACTAAACGATTTAAGTTTTAATCATAAAGTGACAATTACTTAATACATTTCAAAACTGATTTATTTGCTATGGTAAGGATAACATAAAGATGCCACATATATTGCATTTAGATTTAGTGAGTAATACTGGAGGATTATCCAAAAAGTGCAAGCTAATATGAAGCAAATTTTATGACTGTTCTGTAGCAGAGTCACACTCTACTGTAAATATTTCATACTCTAAAAGACATCCTTTGTGAGATTTTTCCACACTTAGTGCATTTATCGTGCAATGTCCATACAAAGTCTTGGCAAGTAAAATAGAAAAATACATAATTTTTCTGTTGACAAAGAGGCTGAAAAATAGTGCTATCAGAATGGAGACATTCTGAACAAGAGAGTTGTTCTTTGCTGTTAAAAGTATTTCTTTGAGCTCTTCAAAACCAAATAAGGATGGTAAACATTACAGTCTACTGCAGAAATGCCTTTTGAATTAATAAAGTTCATATAATGAGAAACCTATTAATTTATGTTTAAATTTGAGTCAGACTTCTATATAGTGTCAAATGAGAGCAAAACGGCTGAAACTGTTCTTAAGTGTGTACCTGATCATCTGTGGTAATTGAGTAAGTAATATATGATTTGTGTTCATAACAAAGCTTCTTAAACATGATATAAAAAGAAATGATCCTTCAAAAACAAGCATGAAAAGGCTAAGAAAATAATCACTGATTGAAATGAAACACAAAAGACTCCTTACAATAAAATACATTTTTGTATAAAAATATATTTTTTATAAAATCACGTTCTTTAAACATTGACATGATTTTTAAGTCTTCTTCGGTTTTTGGGCATTTTAACAAAAATAGGAACACTGCTTCAAGCGAACACTTAAAAAACATATACATACCAAATGATCAGAATTCCAAAATACTCATATATAAGTTGATGATTGTCCCATTCAAATTTCTTTCAAAGCACTTTTAAAAAATTGTGTCATGATGACTCTTGGAGGATGTTCAGCATTTTTCTGTCTGTTGCCACTACAATTGTCCCCAGGAGTTCCTCCCTATGTCTACTGATCTTCTCCATGTGATTTTTAGACTTGTCTTTTCTTATTCTCGATTCTTGTGTTCTTGTTAATGTACTTTTATAATGTTGGATCAGTTTATATATATGGTTTTTGTCACTGATTTTTTTTTTCTAATTTCCATTATACAATTTCTAATCATGGTAACCTAACTAACCGGTATTACACTTTCTTTTTAAATAAAGTCTCAATTTACATTCCAACAAATAATACATACATATTATTTAAAAAAATCCAAAGCACTATCACAAACAGAGAATTGTAATTCAAACAGTTGTTTAGACTGCACACATAACACATTCAGAAAGTATTCAGACCCCTTCACTTTTTTCACATTTTGCTATGTTGCAGCTTTATACTAAAATCATAATTTTTTCCCAACATCAAGCAACACTTAATACCCCAGAATGAAAATGTAATAAAAAATAACAAAACTGAAATATCGCATGACACAAATATTCAGACCCTTTGCTATGACACTTAAATTTTGGCTTGAGATGTTCTTACACCTTGTTTGGAGTTCACCTTTAATAAATGTAACTGATTGCATGTGGTTAGGAAAGGCACACACCTGCCTGCAGAAAGTTCCACACTTGAAAATTTGCATAAGAGCAAAGTAAGAAATCAAAGGAATTGCCATTCATGTCGTATATCTGAGGAAGGCTACAAGAAATGTCTCCATCAATGAACATTCCCAAGAGCACAGTGGCCTTCATAATTTTTAAACTGAAAAAGTTTGGAACAACTATGACTAAGCTGAACAACTGAGGGAGAATGGCTTTGGTAAGTGGTCATCAAGAACCGGGTAGTCACTATGCCTGAGCTCAAAGAACCTGTGTGGAGACAGGTTGAAACTTCCAGAAGGGCAACCATCACTGCAACATTCCCCAAATTTGGGCTTTATAGCAGACTGGCCAGATGGAAGCCTTTCCTCAGTAAAAGATACATGACAGCCTGCTAGGAGTTTGCAAAATGGCTCCTAAAGGACTCTCAAGACTATGAGAAGAAAGATTCTCTGATCTAATGAAACCAAGTTTGAACTGTTTTACGTCAACTCTACACTGAAAAAAAATGTCATGTCAGATTAAAATTAAAAAAAAATGTACATCAGTTGCAAGAAGAAGAAGAAACATACAACATCCAGTTAACACTAAAACATAAAATACAACTTTAAAGGCGGATGGGGGCTCAAGTTATTATACCCAGATTTAATAATAGTGTTAAGTTTTGAGATTAAGTGTGTGTAGATAGATTCAAAATTGGCCATCTGTTAATGTCTTGCAAAACTTTAGTCAATCCACTCCAGTTGATTTGAGTTGGTGCCTCAAGATATTTAAGTCAAAAGGATAACTTCAGGGGATATTTATATAATCTCAAGCTCTCCAGGGCAGTGGTTCCCAAACTCAGTCCTGGGGACCCACTGGAGCTGCAGGTTTTTGTTCCAACCATATTCACAATCAATGATAATAATTGATCTCATTTAATTAAAATGGTATTTTTTTCTCTTCTCTTATTCTGGATTCAGAAAGCACAGCAGTATGACTTTGACATTCACACAACATTTACAAATATTTCTGTTTTTGCTGTAGGTTTAAATGCCTAATTCTCTTTTGTTATTTCACATTTTCTTTGTAGTTAGGAGTAATTTCCTAAATAAGAAAAGCTCATAAAATGCTACTATTCGTACTCCTAAAAGATTTTTAACCAGTTAGGACAGTTTTTTTTCTACACTGTGACACTTGGAAAATACAGGAGCTCGCTTGTAAGACCCAAGGACATCTACATATGAAGATTACTCTTATTTTTCACTTCTTTTGCTTTTTTCTTTTGTCAGAAGGTTTTGTTTATTCACAAAATAAGTTTATTTTCATTTTGAGAATAAAGTCCTCTTTTGTTTGATATTGTTTTACATTAAAATCAAAATATCTAATCAGATGTCTGCTATAAAAGTGTTACTTATGTTGTTTTGAGGTTTTTCTGGCCCCCTTTTCATTTTGTACCTGATGGCATGTCAACTAACGGGCAGCAAAATCTCTTAGAGCACCATAATTACATTATTTCACATGGAAGTATTCTGCAGTTTACTATAAATACAAACATGAATTATTTAATTATTCAGTAGCCTATATTAATTTTATGAGAAAAAAACTAAAGTGTTCTGAGTAAATCTGAGCTAAAATAGACAACAGTTACAGTAATGTCATCTCTGTACATCCTGGCCAGATCATCAGGCAAGCTTACCATGGCAGCTAATCGTTCTTGCTCAATTTCCTTGTATTCATTGGTGCCAATGGCATGGCGGATTAAATGAGTGGCAACATTGGTATCATAAGGGGACACAGTTCTTGTTCTTCGCTTCATCAAAAGACTATGCATCTCTCCTAAACTAACCTGCTTCTCACTAGTAGAAACTGGCTCATTGGCATGAATTCCAGTTAAATGCTCTGCCACCAGCATAACTGCCTCCTCGTTACTCAGCATATCCCAGAGGCCATCAGAGGCCAAAATGAGGAACTTATCCTGAGGTCTCAACCTGTGGCAAGTTACCTCTGGCTCTACTTTCAAATATGGTGGTGTATGATAATTAGGAGGCGAATATTGCTGAATGTTTAGGGATTCTAAATCAAAGCCATTTTCTAAAATACTCTTTTGAAGTTCCTTGCTCCATTTAAAGCGGACATCCCCAAAGGCTCTAAAAGGCATCAAAAGTCCAAGCAATCTGTTCTCAACTATAACTGTGTCCTTCTCTTCCAAGGGATGCTCGGACAAAACACGTAACAATTCTGCCTCATTTAAAGCATTGTGGTCATTAGTCAAAGGCAAAGATGACCAGCTTCCATCTTCATTTTGAACACCTAGTACTGCTCGGCAATCGCCTGTGTTGGCAATATGCAAGTCGCCATTTTCCACATGAGCTACACAGGCAGTGGAGCCAGCAAATGCTACCTGAATAGCTGTATTCTTCATCAGGTCATTGTTCAAAGGAATCTGGGCTTCCAGGGAAATATCAGAGTCCAGCCTCTTAAAAGCATGAGAGAGTGCATCCTTTTTACTCAATCCCTCAGCATTATCAGAGTCTATAAGCTCCTGCCAGAAAACTCTGAGTTGGTCTATATAAAGAGATGCAGATTCCCTGTAAATGTAATCATTTGAATGTTTATACCATTGTAGAATGGGCAAAACTGGTTTCATATGCTCCATTGCAAATTCAATGTCCACCAGATTTTTTTGAGGCATAAGAGCCATTGCAATGTAATAAAAAAGGCGTTCACTCACAGCCTGTGCACAAGCAAAACCAGCATGTCCATCAAATACACCAAACATCATGCCTTTAGTCTGCATGCAAGTGGCTACACTCCTTCGGTCCTCTGTAGGCGAGTTTGCTGGGAGCTGATTGCTCTCAAATTTAAGCACAGAACTGAGACTTCTACCATCAAATTCTGGGATCCTGACTGACATTTCATTGGCTCTGAGGATCGTGTTGATTTGAACAGGAGAGAGCTGGCATTGAAATACCTCTTGGGTGAAGGAACATCTTGGATCCTTCCTTAATCGGAAAACTGCATTTTCAGTATCTCTAAAAATTCTTGCTGTCAAAGTATGTTGTGATTTCACCTGCCTCCACTTCCAAATTAGTTTTCTTGAGTACTGTCGGCATTGTTTTTGGAAATAATCAGTTTTCTTCTTCACACTGTGCAAAAAAAAGCATGACACAGTGCTGAACATCTTTTACTCTTCTTCAGGACCTGAAAAAAAGGAAATTATTATTGAATCTATGCAGATGCACTACAGGCAATCAGTATAACGTCTAAAGCAAATTATGTGCTCATTCAATTTTTCACCAATTAATCCATGCATGGGTGAAGCATATTCCTGGAGTCAAGGTTGCATAATAGAAATAGACTTAGCTGAGACCTTAGGGTCCAGGCAGTCACATAAACTGAAACAATTCCAAGTCAATAATTTGGGGGAAAATTTGTGTACTGGGGAAAAACACGCAGATTAAGGAGATGATTCAAACAAGTCAAAGAATCTGTGAAAAATATTCAGTTACACCTACTCGTGAAGAAATTATATCACTGCGTAACATTCTTAAGACTGCTTAATCCAGTTTGGTTTAGAAGGAACACTATTTTAATTTTGTACTTAAAAATTATGGCATAACTGTAAAATGTACAAAACTACAATACACACAGATAAAATTACATTACCCTGAAAACATAATCTTTTAATACATGATTAAAGTAGTATATCCTTGCCATATTACTGTTGTCCTCAGCAAGTGTAATTGAAATTAGAGCAAAAACTGCTTTTACCTATTTAGCCCACCTACTAACCCTGAAGTTGTAACTCACTGTGCACAAAACATGTCGGACACATGTGATCACCTGAACTTATCTAAGAAACATCTATTCTATTACTTCCAACTGCAAAACATTTTGCCTCACCCTGAGTAATTGTATACTGAATTACTAAAACAGTCTAAGATACTAAACTGCATGGTAACTGAGAAGTAAGGTTTTTGGATCATATCATAAAATCTCTACCTTGTGCATTAAATAAAGACAGTATGAGCTCCTCACTTTAAAACTATGCGCATGCACTCAATATGGTAAGACTAACAATAATGTTAACCTCTGATATTCAACAAACAAAGGTAAATGATCACCAACCGACTTCAAGTCAGACATCACTTACTGAGTTTCTTAGTGTAGGGGGTCTACTAAACAAACCTTTGAATATTCCTCTTATAAGCAGTCACATCTACTGTGTGTCTCCATCAAGCAGAGCAAGAGTGGTTGCATCATCAGAACACTTCATAATGTGGTTGTTTTAACCTTCTACTAAATAATTTGCTTGTTCATTATATAAACAAAACTGGGGAGCACACACATCCTTAGGGGACACTTGTAATCATAATCAA